>NW_024070192.1:29739238-30011460 GCF_014754425.2 Oryx dammah
TCTAAACCTTGTCTTTGTGTCCTTGTAGGGAAAGCATTGCCACTATTAAAATAATTTTCAAACACCCACAAAAAGTGACATAATGGTGAAGGTTAATATGGTTGTGTTTTTTGGTGAAAGTAAATATTGTAAAATTATGTCAAGATAGGAAATGAAGAAAGGCCATTCGTGAATTTAACAAATATTCTTTGATCCCTGTGCCAGTGTGCCTGATAAGTAATCTAGGACTATCCTACTAAATTACAAACTATTTCAAACCCAGCGTTTAATGAAATCAGTATTTAGCATGTGATTCTGAGGGCAGCAGTTTGAGCTGGGCTTGGGTGGGTGGTTCTAGTCTTGGCTGGGGTCACTAGTGCAAGTGTGGTCAGTTGTCTTGTGAGCTGGGATCAGCGCATCTTTGACAACCTCCAATGGGGCTTCCCAGATGGTGCTAGTGGTAAAGACGCCACCTGCCAGTGCGGAGATGTGAGAGACTTTGCTTCAATCCCCGGGTAGGGAACATCCTGAGGGAATGGCAACCCATTCCAGTTATTTTTGCTTGGAGAATTCCACAGACAGAGGAGCCTGGTGGGCTCCAGTGAAAGGGTTGCAAAGAATTGGACACGCATGAAGTGAATTAGCATCATGCATGCATGCAATGGGAAACAGTCTTCCATCTCCCAGCTAGTTATCAAGGCTGGTTCTCAAGTGACAGGCAGTGGTCTGGGAGAGCATGTGAGAGTGTGAGGTCTCTTAGGCATGGAAATGACACAGCATCCTTTCCATCATATCCTAGGGTCGAAAGAAATCAAATTAGCCCAGATCCAAGGAATAAAGAAATACACTCAACATTTTGATGGGCAGAGCTGCAAAATCAAATTACAAAGAGTAGAGATACACAGAGTGGAGAATTGGGACCATTCTTACAAGCAGCCTATCCCCTACCCTTCCAGATGCATTTTCTCTACCATTATACACTCACATTTCTGTCCCAGGAGTCTGGTTGGTATAGGCTACATCACTGTCTTCTGACTGGGTGTAGCCAGTGGGCAATCCCAGACAGGCAAGACAAGAAGAAAGGAAAGGGATTGATTGAGTGGCTTCCTCAGCTGGCTTTTGACCTTGACAAAGGTCAGTGTTCCTCTCAAGATGACCACCAGAAATAATGGTGTGAGGGAATGAGCAAAGCAGGAAAAGAAGGATTGGGGGGTACAGCATGCCAGGCAGAAGGACTCTGGTGTAGTCAAGACTCTTCCACCAACCACTGGTTCTTTATTCACAGATCTGTGGGCTTCCCAGGTGGTGCAGTGGTGCAGTCCTGTGATGGGTAGGGAGCTGAGGAAGGGGATTCAAGGACCAAGAAGGGCAATTTCATGACTAACAAATGACACCATCTAGATTAAGTTCTTAGCAGAGTGTCAGGTATATAGAAAGCATTGAATAAACACTAGACATTATAATATTTTTAGTATCATTCATTGGAAAACAACTTACGCTCTTGGAGGTTCTGCTACCTCCCTTGTAGAATAAGGATAATATCCACCCCCGAGTGCGAACACAAGACAGGAACCATATCATAAAACAGGAAGCATAGATCATTTTTGCTCCCAGATGGAAATAGCCAATGGTTAGTCCTGTTTCTCTTTCATCTTGAGAATATTTTGACTGGCGTGGAGACTGCTCTGGGCTCTCTGAAAGTGAACCAGCGTGTGTGAGCAGCTTAGCTGAGGAAGTGCCACTGGCTTCCCTTGCTTCGACACAAGTGCTTCTTCCCAACACTCCCCAGACCTTCCGCGTGCGAGTAGAGGTGTCTGCCAGGAATTGCACAGTGAGCATTCAGCCCGGGTGCACATGCTTTGGCGTCTTTCCCGCCCCCGTTGCCAAAACAGCCAAACCTGAAATGCAGCGGCACCGCAGGTTTAATGACCCACTGACGGAAGCTTTTAGAAATGTGCGGTTTCTCTTTGTGCCAACGGGCTGTTTTTCCTCTGGTCCCCGTTTGCTGCAGGTGGTCCATTTAATTGAACTTCCAGCCACTACCTTCTGCTTTGATTTGGCGAAGTTACTTTTCTTCTCTGTACATTTCAAATTCCAGGATCCTTTACATTTCCTGTGTTTTTCTTCTTTTCCCCTCATCCCCCTGCCCTTGAACTGCAGTGCAAAAAAAAAAAAAAAGATTAAAAAAAATCCTACAGAATAAAAATTTTCCATGAATTTGAACCAAATCTGGCATCATTTATACCTGAACAGCTATAGTTGACTCTGTGTCCGGAAATGGTTTGCTTCAACACCTGAAGTTTTTTTTTGAATGACCTTGTTTTAATGGTCCGATTTGAACAAATCCTGAGTTCTTGCTGAAAGGCATACGTGAGACACCTCATTTCTCTAACTGGTGACAGGAGTTTATGAAGTCTGGGCTGGTCCAGTGAAGCAAAATTAAAGAAATGAATAGAAGTTTCCAGTTTGGCCAAGCCCCGGCAGAGGTGAAACTCAGGGCTCACATATCATCCTTGTGATTAGGAGAAGAAGGCTTCCTGGAGGAGGTGGTGCTTCAAAACAGCAGCTAGGGAACGAGAAGGTATGTGTCCGGGAAGACCTTCCAGGTACAAGAAGGGGCATGGAGGCAGACCGGCTGTCAGCAGAGCAAGGAGGCTTTGAGTAGATTGTCTTGAAAGGGACCGAAAAGAATGTTCAAGGTAAAGGAATATGGACAGCACGTCAGAGCCCATGGCCTGATGCAGGACTCAGAAACAGGTGAGAATCCACCCAGTGCACAGGTGTGCATGCACAAGTGTGACGGTGTGTGCACAGGTGCACATTAGCAACGTTAGTCTTAAGCTCCACACTGGTGTTTCAGAGACAAGCAGGCATCAGACAGACAATTCACATCACCATCCCCTTAGGATCTTGAAGGACATAGCAGTAGCGCTTTCTGGAGATTTGGGGGAAGAAAAGCAGGAATTAACAAGGAAGGCACCTTCTAAGCTGACACACCCTGTCCACTGCAGGAATTTCAGTTTTTCCCAGGGAGCAGCGAGCTGCTCTGATGGGGAGGAAGAAACACTTAACATCTCCAAGCCTTGTTATTCTCCTCTGTGAAATGGGTCCTGTTGGGGTGCCTTCAGTCAGAATGGGAGAGTATTCTTAACTCCTCAAGACTAGCAGGTATGAACTCAGGTCATCTATTTAGTTCAGTTCAGTTTGGTCACTGAGTCATGTCCAGCTCTTTGCGACACCGTGGACTGCAGTACGCTGGGCTTCCCTGTCCATCACAAACTCCCGGAGCTTACTCAAACTCATGCCCATTGAGTTGGTGATGCCACCCAACCATCTCATCCTCTGTTGTTGGCATCTCCTCCTGCCTTCAATCTTTTCCAGCATCAGGGTCTTTTCAAATGAGTCAGTTCTTCGCATCAGGTGGCTGAAATATTGGAGTTTCAGCTTCAGCATCAGTTCTTCCAATGAATATTCAGTACTGATCTCCTTTAGGATGGACTGGTTGGATCTCCTTCCAACCCAAGGGACTCTCAAGAGTCTTCTCCAATACCACAGTTCAAAAGCATCAATTCTTCGGTGCTCAGCTTTCTTTATAGTCCAACTCTCACATCCATACATGACTACTGGAAAAATCAAAGCTTTGACTAGAAAGACTTTTGTCAGCAAAGTAATGTCTCTGCTTTTTAATATGCTATCTAGGTTGGTCATAGCTTTTCTTCGAAGGGGCAAGCATCTTTTAATTTCATGGCTGTAGTTAATACCTGCAGTGACTTTTGAGACCCCCCAAAAAAGTCTGTCACTGTTTCCACTGTTTCCCCATCTATTTGCCATGAAGTGATGGGACCAGATGCCATGATCTTAGTTGTCTTAATGTTTTGAGTTTTAAGACAATTTTTTCACTCTCCTTTAACTTTCATCAAGAGGTTCTTTAGTTCCTCTTCACTTTCTGCCATAAGTGTGGTATCATTTGCATATCTGAGGTTATTGATATTTCTCCCAGCAATCTTGATTCCAGCTTGTGCTTCATCCAGCCCATCATGATGTACTCTGCATATAAGTTAAATAAGCAGAGTGACAATATACAGCCTTGACGTACACCTTTCTCTGTTTGGAACCAGTCTGTTTTTCCATGTCCAGTTCTAACTGTTGCTTCTTGACCTGCATACAGATTTCTCAAGAGGCAGGTCAGGTGGTCTGGTATTCCCATCTCTCTCAGAATTTTCCACAGTTTGTTGTGATCCACACAGTCAAAGGCTTTGGCATAGTCAATAAAGCAGAAGTAGATGTTTGTCTGGAACTTTCTTGCTTTTTCCATGATCCAGTGGATGTTGGCAATTTGATCTCTGGTTCCTCTGCCTTTTCTAAATCCAGCTTGAACATCTGGTAGTTCACAGTTCACTTACTGTTGAAGCCTGGCTTGGAGAATTTTGAGCATTACTTTCCTAGCTTGTGAGATTGAGTGCAATTGTGCAGTAGTTTGAGCATTCTTTGGCTTTGCCTTTCTTTGGGATTGGAATGAAAACTGACCTTTTCCAGTCCTGTGGCCACTGCTGAGTTTTCCAAATTTGCTGGCCTATTGAGTGCAGCACTTTCACAGCATCATCTTTCAGGATTTGAAACAGCTCAATTGGAATTTCATCACCTCCACTAGCTTTGTTTGTAGTGATACTTCCTAAGGCCTCCTTGACCTCACATTCCAGGATGTCTGGCTCTAGGTGAGTGATCACACCATTGTGATATTGGACTTATCTGGTGGCTCAGATGGTAAAGCGTCTGCCTACCACGTGGGAGACCCAGGTTCAATCCCTGGGTCGGGAAGATCCTCTGGAGAAGGAAATGGCAACCCACTACAACCATTGTGATATTACTATCCACCTATTAGTCCTATTAGGCCATCTGTTGGTTCAGGTCCATCTGTTGGTTCAGGTCAACCTATTAGGTCAACCTATTGGCTCAGGTCACAGAGTGAAACCTCTCTCCTTCTTACTTAGCATCACCCTCTCCCTTCTGCTGGCTGCCTGTAGACACAGTGTCATGTAAGGGGTTTTTCTGTTGAGCTTCTGATGCCCGGGGGCTCTCAGGCTTTTGGGCAGAGCATCAGGACATCGGAAGACCTCATAGAAGAGCCTGAGTATACAGGCATGCTAAGTCATTTCAGTTGTGTTGGATTCCTTGTGACCCTATGGACTGTAGCCCACCAGGCTCCTCTGTCCATGGGATATCCCAGGCAAGAATACTGGAGTGGGTTGCCATGCCTTCCTCCAGGGGATCTTCCTGATCCAGGGATCAAACCCACATCTCTTATGTCTCCTGCATCAGCTGGTGGGGTCTTTACCACTAGTGCCACATGGGAAGCCCATATGATATGTAGCACTAAGGAAGCAGTGATATGTTAAGAAGTATTTCAGCTAATGAATGAATGGAGAATTTGACTGTTACCATTTTGCAAACACCTACGAATTAATGTGGGTGCAGTTTAAATTTACTCCCTCTGGATCTAACTGCCTGTTTACACAAGATGCATGCTTCCTATTAAAGACACTATAGGAAATTCCAAAGTGCCTGAAACAGCAAAATCCAGACTAGGGGAAATTGTATATGTCAAATACCCTAGTCTCTTCAATCCACGTCTGTGAGAAGAAAGATTTGAAAGGTGAATCATTGAACCTAGGTAGACAAATCAACCAAATGGACCAACATTCAAACTTCACTTTAAAAAGCTGTATAAGGCAATCGAAAAAATATGAATGCTATAAAAGCTTTGATATATTAAGGATTTACTGTGCATTTTTAAAACTGAAAGTGGTATTATGATTATGCTTTAAAAAATCCTTTCTCTGGAGGTAGATACTGAAATATTTATAAATGACTCATGTCTAGAATTTGCTTCAAATTGTTCTGGGGCTGGGGAGAAATGAGTAGGGGTAAAGATGAAACAAGATTGGCCATGTATTGACAGTTTTTGAAGTTAGGTGATAAGATACAGTAAGTGAGTCACTATAGTCTTCTGTCTACGTTTTGATTTGCTCAAAAATTTCCATAATGAAAGCTTAAGAAAAATTTGGAAGCAGCCAAGATATTCTTAGATGGGGTGGGCAAAAAGATAAATAAGCTGTGGCCCATGCAGACAGTGAAATATTATTCAGCACTAAAAAGAAATGCGCTATCAAACCATGAAAAAACATGGAGGAACTTGAAGTGCATGTCACTAAATGTAAGAAAACAGTCTGAAAAGGCTGCATATGTTTAACTCCAACTACACGACAGTCTGAAAAAGGCACAGTTATGGAGACAGAGCCCAGAGGATGTTCAGGGCTGTGAAAACACTATGAATGGCACTTAATGCATTTGTCCAAACCTGTAGAATATACAGCACCAGGCATGAACTCTACTGTAAACTGCAGACTTTGGGAGACAGTGTTGGGTCATTGTAGGTTCATCAATTGTAGCGAATTTAACAAATGGTCCACTCTGTTGGGGGATGTTGAGAGAAGAGGGTAGGAACAGGGTGTGTGTGCCAAATCTCTGTAACGTCTCAATTGTGTTGTGAACCTAAACTACTCTGATAAGTAAGATCTTAAAATACACAGACACACACAACGCAATATCATTGGTCATTAGAGAAATATACATTAAAACCACAGAGATACTATCGCACACCTGTTAGGTGGGCAAACAATAATAATAAAGGACAACCCTAGATTGTGGAGCAACTGGAACTCTCACAACACTGCAGGAGTGCTACAGTGTTACACAGGCCCCTTGGAGATGGAACTTGGCAGTTTCTGTAAAGTTAAACACACACCAACCTTATGATGAGCAATCCCATATCTGGGCATTTACCCAAGAGAAATAAATACATGTTCACACAAAAACCTGTATGCAAATGTCTACAGACTCTTGATTCAAAATTTCTCAAAACTGGTAACAATCCAAATGTCCTTCAGCTGATGAATGAATAACCACATGTTGTCCTTCCATTGGAAAGGAATTCTCATTGGGAAAAACCCTATTCTGGGAAAGACTGAAGGCAAAAGGAGAAGGGGGAGCAACAGAGGATGAGATGGTTAGATAGCATCGCTGACTCAATGGACATGAGTTTGAGCAAACTCCGGGAGATAGTGAAGGACAGGGGAGCCTGGAGTGCTTCAGTCCATGGTGTCATAGAGTCAGACATGACTTAGCCACTGAACAACAGTCTTTCCATGCAATGGCATTTTATTCACCAAGAAAAAAAGGAATGCACATTTGATCCACACAAGGGCATGGTAAATCGCCCAAGCATCACGCTAAAAAGAGAAGCAGCCTGACTCTATAGACTACATCAATGTGACTCCATTTTTACGACATTCTCGAAAAGACAAAAGAATGGTCCCAGTGGGTGGGAGTGGGGTCGACTGCCAATGGGTAGGGAAGAATTTTAGGGGGGTGATGGAGCTGTTCTGTATCTTGGTGGTGGTGCTGGTTACAACATGGTATGATGTCTTGAAACTCCTAGAACTGTCCATTTTAAAAGGGTGCTTGTGTGCATGTTCAGTCTCTTCAGTCATGTCCAACTCTCTGGGATCCCATGGACTGTAGCCCACCAGGCTCCTCAGAATCCATGGGACTCTCCAGGCAAGAATACTGGAATGGGTTGCTATGCCCTCCTCCAGGGGATCTTCCCGGGATCGAACCCACATCTCCAGAGGCTCCTGCACTGAAGGTGGATTCTTTACTGCTGAGCTACCAGGGAAGCCCTTAAGGGTGAATTTGCTCTATGTAAATTAACTAGTTTTTTTTTTTTAATTTCAAATGCAAATCATTGTGAGAGATAACAGCGGGCTAAAAGCCAATGACATTAAAATGAGGTCAATTGGCCAACAACTGCCAGCAGTTGGTGTTCTGACCCTTCCTGATTTTGGAGAGCAAATGTTAAGGATGGTGGAGTGCCCGGGGCTCCAGAAGGAAAGAGAGAGTGGGGGAAGGGAGGGGACAGGCTGGGGGCCAGCTGGTGGGGCTTCCTTGGGAGACCCGGCAGGCCCCAATCCAGTCCCTAGGGGCACTTGAATAAGCCATTCATTTGCTAATGATTCTTTGGGAGCAGCTTACCGGGAGCCCTGGTGTCCAGCTCCCAGCCCCACATACCTCCCCTGCTCATTAAATTCTTTTCCTTGATTTGCTAGAAAAATATTCCGAGACCAAATGATATGTCACAGGTGTACTGAGTCCTGTGACTCAGTCCTGTTTAAGCGCAAAACCAGATGCGATTTTGTCCTAAAATTCTTTTTCCTGGTGTTTGCACACGCAGTGCCACGTGGCAAGAGAATGCGGGACCCAGAGTCTGAATTCTGGGGCTTTGGTCCAGGACATACCCATGGTGGACATTGTTGACCAGCTTCAGTTTCATCACGCGTCAAATGGAAATTGTCATTCTGAGCAATAATGTACTTTCTGTATTTTTAAGTGGTTTGTTATCTGAAAAATGTTATTTACATGGGAAAGCACTGGTGGGGACCTGAATCCCCTGAGTCGTGACCTGGGCTCCCCCCACCCTCTCCGGATGGCTCAGACCTTTGTTCTACAGCTCTTACATCTGGGATATGATACGCGCCTTCTTGGGATGGGGAGGGGGGATCCCAATTCCCACTAATGCAGCCCCTAACAATGGCTTCGATGAAAGAGATAAGGGAAGAGGCCAGAGGGTCTCCGGAAAGAAAGGGAGCTTGTAGCTTTTCAAGTTCAATGAGGCTTAGGAGGTTGGAGGGCTCTTCACATAAAGGCCTGTTGAAAAGAGCTCCCCTGATTCAAAGCCCAGGCTTTCCCAGACCCCTGACCACTTGCAGCCGTCCGGAGGGACATGCGTGTACCGTGTGTCAGCTTCCCTTCTCCATCACTTTTCCACCCCAAGCCTGGACCCCACTCTGTAAGGACCCAAAGGGATCACCTGCAAGGTCTGACTGGCAGCAGCTTGGGAACCCCAGGCAGCAGGTGCAGCCTGCATCACCGTGCCAGCTCAGGACTTGATGTATGCAAATGCTGGGGCCGGGGGCCGAGAACAATGGAGCATCCTTAATCCCCCTGGGCGAGGGAGGGGGGAGCCTTGGTCCACACCCCTCCCCCCTGCTGAAGCCTCTGAAGGAAGGAGACCTTCCTGCACCCGCCCTGCCTCCCTTCAAAGCATGCAGCCCAGAGGCGGCCCTGGCTCCAACAGAGATGCCTGGGAGGCTCAGCCCGGTGCCCTGGGCCTGCAAGGGGACCCTCAGTGGTTCCTGCCTTTTGGTGAAAATGAGCAAACCCTGGAGGGGGCAGGGAGCCTGAGGAGGTCTAATGCTGCTGTGCAGGCCTCAGCCTCCAAGTCAAAGTGAAAGTGTTTGTTGTTCAGTCCTGTCTGACTCTTTGTGACCCCATGGACTGTAGCCCACCAGGCTCCTCTGTCCATGGGATTTCCCAGGCAAGAATACTGGAGTGGGTTGCCATTTCCTTCTCCAGGGGATCTTCCCGACCCAGAGATCGAAGCCAGGTCTCTTGCATTGCAGGCAGATTCTTTACTGTCTGAGCCATCAGGGAAGCCCAGCATTTGTGATTTCTTCCACCAAAGCAAAAGCCCAGCTCTTACCCTGCTGGCCTGAACACTTGGGCCAGTCACTCTCCCCTTGGTGACCGAGGCAGCCCTGCCCCTCTGAGGACCCAAAGCAGAAGGAAGGTGGCCTCTCTCTGATAGGTATGGATTATCACCACTGCCACCAAGGGGACCAGGGTTTCCATCCCCACCTTATGTCATGAAAGCCCTCATTCACATCCACTCTTTAAACTTTGCAGGTTGGTACTCTGTCTCCATTTTCAGAGGGAAAATGCATGGTCCCAGATTGTAACTCCCCCACGCCCCCCGCCACCCTGCCCTGCCCCAAATTGCGCCTCCTAGGTCCTCTTCACCCCACAGAGGAACTCAGCCTTCAGAGTGCATCTCCTTTAGTCTTGGGCTAGAAGAAGTGTGATGCAGTCTACATACAAATGAGGAATGTTTTACAGGAGCCTCATGTTGTTCAGATTCTGCTAATATTTGCCGTGCTTTCTTCCTCCTTCCCGATGTTTTTGAGGCCCTTTCTTTCACTAAACTCCAGCCTCAGGTGAGTACCAGTACCCAACTCTGATGCTGTTCACAAAAGCTCCCTGGATTCTGGCTCTGTTCTGGGGCACGGCTCCCTTCAAGCGAGGAGGAGGTGCGTTGTTAGGTAAAGCTGGAGGCTCCCTCCAGGCCTGAGATTCCGTGACTCCGGAGAGGTCCCTAGCTGTGCCATAATCCCAGGGCATGTGTGTCTGCTGTCGAATGCCACTTTAGCTCTGCCCCCGGGAAAGGAACAAAGCTTGGATTGGTGGTTTTTGAAGAGACACAAGACTAAACACAAGACTAAACATCCCCCCTTCTGTTTTCTTATCTCTGGGAAGGGCGCTCTGAGTCTGACTGCATTTAGGAAGTGCTGTGGACTGGCTCTGGGCTCTGGCACTTGGGCACAGGGACGCTCTTCTGGACACCGTGGCTATGTCCGAGCTTGAGTCCATCCAGTGGCACGTGGAATTGCTTAGATGTCCTTTTTCCTCTACCAAGAGCTTCAGAAATGCCAAAGGCACCGCCCACTTGCCCTCCTGCCATGGAGAGAGTCCGGTTCATTACTTTCTAATGTTTTCAGATTCAAATGATTGTGTCAGTTAGCAATAAGAAATCACCGTTAGGTCATCTTTCCTATGCTCTCAGGGGCTGAAGCAGGATCAATGTACGTTCTCCAGCCCTTTGTTCTCCCTTGTGTTAAATAATGTAAGGAACGGGGCTTCTGTTCCTGAGAGAGTATTACATATTCTAATAGATTTTCCCAGTTAAGAAGGCCTTTCATCTTTGGCCCAAAGTTTCCTTTCTTGAAATTCATTTCAGGACTTCGTTCTTCAGGTCTCTTTTCCACGGCAGCCTATCCCTTCTGGGATTTAGACCCGAAAGATGCATTTTGTAGGACTGGTTCTCTGGTAAGTGAGATAGACAAGCCTGCCCAGGACGGGAAACAAGTCCAGGTGGACCAGATCTTTCCTTCCTGCTGTTACACAAATAAGTGAAATAATTATAGAAACAATCACAGAGGCAAACGAGTGGATGATACTGACCCAGAACTCTGGGGTGCTGTGGGCCAAAGGTCCCACTGAGATTTTTCTCTAGATTTTCTTATGATTCAAACAATGTAACTCATTCTGTTCCCTTCAGAAGGACCTGACACGCCACTTAGAAGCACCTCTTTTCCTTGCTCAGCCACTTCCTTCTGTACCAACACCACCTGGTTCCATCCAAGGATGAAGAATGCAGATGCATTAGAGAATTAGAGAATCAGGAGCTCTTAGGGGCTGTGAGCGGAAGCGCGTTCTTAACTGAGGACTCAGAGGATGTGGCCTTTTCAGCCCCTGTTCAGAGACCAAAAAAAAAAGGTCTTATTCTTCAGAGGTGCCCATGAAGCAAAGACTATAGGTGCTTAGCTCAACTCTGTGCTTCTGGCTGGTTCTACAGAAAATTGGGAAATCATTTGCAAATCTGGCCAGAACTCTCTGGACTCTTCCCTCAGTACTTTCCTCAACTCCTGGCAACCTGGCTGGAGACGCCCTGCCCTCCAAAGTCCCGCCCACCGCTCCCACCCCTGTGCACCTCCCCTTTCAGATTTCTCCCCTTCCTTGGCTCTTGACTTCCAAGCCACTGAAAGGGATTCTGATATGTTAATTCAAGGTCAAGTTCTCCTTGAAGGGCAAGGCGTGTGGCTACTTTCCGTCCTCAGCAGCTTGCACAAGACTTGTCTGTGCAAACTAGGCATTCATTTCAGGTATGTTAATTAGAAGAGGGACTACTATTTTTGGTAAAGATTTCAAAGACGTGGCTCACTCCTTCAGCTTCCTTCCTGTTATTCCTCTTTCCCTCCTTCCTTCCCATTTACTCTTCTTATCTTTCTCCTTTCTCAATGTCTAGTCTTTATTCCTCTTTCTACAAATATTGTTGAATGCTTTAGCAACACCTTTTTAAAATGGTTTTTTATTAATATTTTAAAATTTTGTTTATCGTTAATTGGAGGATAATCACTTTATAATTTTGTCTTGATCTCTGTCATATATCAACATGAATCAGCCATAGGTGTACATATGTCCCCTCCCTCTTGAACCTCCCTCCCACCCCTCCATCCCATCCCACCCCTCTAGGTTGTCACAGAGCATCGGATTTGAGCTCTCTGGGTCATATAGCGAATTCCCACTGGCTGTCTATTTTTCATATGGTAATGTGTATGTTTCAATGCTCATCTCTCAGTTCGTCTCACCCTCTCCTTCCCACACTGAATCCACAGTCTGTTCTCTAAGTCTGCATCTCCATTGCTGCCCTGCAAATAGGTTCATGAATACCATCTTTCTGGATTCCGTGTAAATGCATAATATGCTATTTGTTTTTCCCTTTCTGACTTCTAGGGAGTCAGAAGAAAACAAGATGAACACAGCACTTTTGTGAAACTTGTATCTGTTGGGGAAATACCACAACCAAGTTATCGCAGGAGTGTGTGAGATAAACTCAGAGCGTGGCCTTGCTGGGAAGAGCATCCCCTTGGCAGAGAGAGGGTAACAATGTGGGGAGGGGGAGAAGGAGGGACTTCCTCGGGATTGGTGACCTGGTAACCTCTCCGAAGTGACTTTTGAGCTGAGAGTTGACCAGCAAGAAGCATTCACCTTTGTGAAGCGCTGGGGGCAGAGAGGGCTGGGGCTCCCAGGTGGTACTAGTAGTAAAGAACCCACCTGCCAACGCAGGAGAGGTAAGAGATGCAGGTTTGATCCCTGGGTCTGGAAGATCCCCGGGTCTGGAAGATCCCCTGGAAGAGGGTGTGGCAGCCCACTCCAGTACTCTCGTCTGGAGAATCCCATGGACAGGGGAGCCTGGCAGGCTACAGTCCACGGGGTCGCGAAGAGTTGGACACATCTGAAGCGACTTAGCATGGGGGGCAGAGTGCCAGTCAGACTGTAAAGTGGGATGATAAACATTTTTGGAAGGGGGAGAAGGTGGGGAGGACTTGGGAAATTAATAGGAGGCAACCAGCTGGTGTGCACTGAGCTGATGGTCAGACCTCGTCAGAACCTATTACATCGATGTGAAGCCTTGTGGGCCTTGGAAACAAGGATGCACTTTAATTAGAAAGATAATCTTTTACTGTTGTCATTTTGTACCTGTCCTGTCCCTGCTCTGGGTGTTATATTAAGTTTAGCTGTGTTACAAATTGCTCCAGGCTTAGTGCCTTAAAATAATGATCATGTATGATCTCAAAATCTCTGGGCTCAGGAATTCAGAGGCCCTCACTGGGCAGTCCATCCCAGGGTCTCCAACTCTGCTCATTGAAAGGCTCCACGGGGGCAGGAAGACGTCTTCTCCAGACAGCTCACTCCTGTGACTGGCGCTGCCCACGGTCAAAGACCTCAGTCCTCAGCCATGTGAAGTCCTCTCTGGGGCTGCTGGAGTGTCCTAAGGACATGGGGACCAGATTTCTCGAGTGTGAGTGACCTGAGGAACCTCGGCCAAGCTGTGAGGTCTTCCTTGGCTAGACCTCAGAAGTCACACGTCCCTATTTCTACAGCATCCTCTAGGATACACAGATCAGCTTTGGGGTCAAAGGGCATGGATAAGGGAGGTGAGGGACATTAAGAACCAACCACAGATCTCCTTGCTTATCTGTGCTTAGTGATGTTTATGCTGGATAATTCCCAGAGTCTTTTCTAAGCCTAGCATTTCTGGGTGATAACTTCCATGAATATTCCTGTTCTCATAGGATTCTGGTTTTAATTAGGTCATCTCTCTGCTCCGATGGAAGGGCATGAGAAGATGGAGGAGAGGACTTGGATGAAGCTCATAGTCCCCTCAAATCAGACCACAAGAGATGCTCCTAGGCTGACACTAGAGCTGACACAATCCTGGCTGCAGGGAGTAAAAGAATTCAGCTGTCAAGCTTTATGACT
Source organism: Oryx dammah (assembly GCF_014754425.2). Classification (NCBI taxonomy): domain Eukaryota; kingdom Metazoa; phylum Chordata; class Mammalia; order Artiodactyla; family Bovidae; genus Oryx; species Oryx dammah. The sequence continues at coordinate 29,753,213 of NW_024070192.1, forward strand.
CACCTCATAGGATGGACTTGGCAAGCCTGAGCTCGCTGAATATTCCAAGGCACCAGGGTTGTCTTCACTGGGCCTTCTCCAAGCCACATACATACCAGTGTTATCAGCGGGGAATTGTTATGAGGGGGCAGCCTGACAATGTGGCATTGTCCTGTGGGATTTATGGCCAGGTTTTAACAAATGACCCTTTATCCCATGTGTTTTTCCCTGGGTCGTTCGATCCGCCTCAGTGCAGGCTCGAGGGGGATGTTTGGGAACACCTGTTTTTCTGTTGTGTCTCCAATATTTCTTGGTACATCTTTCCACGCTTGATTGGCACTGTTCTGGCAGGGTCCTGAAGATGGAATGTTGTTGTAGGGGAGCACGGGGGAGCTGGCAGGGGCAGTCCTGGTGGCAGCTGTGATTTGTGGCAAAGAATGTTCCAGAGTTGAATTTGCCCCAGCAAAGCTCCTACTGCAGCTTAGCATGGGATGGAATGATGGTGTCAAAATCTGGAGAAAGGAGAAGAGGGTATTGTGTGTCATCCAGGGTTAAGGAGGGAAAAAATATCTTTTGAAAGTTACAAAAACATTCTTAAGGAAATTCATCGTTGAATCACTAGGATTTGTCTGAAAACCAGGGTTCAAATCCTAATGTTTTATTCTCTGTCTTATATCTATGTCTTGGAGCTTCCCTGATAGCTCAGTTGGTAAAGAATCCGCCTGCAATGCAGGAGACGCCAGTTCGATTCCTGGGTCTGGAAGATTCCTTGGAGAAAGGATAGGCTCCCCACTCCAGTATTCTTGGGTTTCCCTTGTGGCTAAGCTGGTAAAGAATCCGCCTGCAATTCGGAAGACCTGGGTTTGATCCTTGCGTTGGGAGAAGGGAACAGCTACACACTCCAGTATTCTGGCCTGGAGAATTGCGTGAACTCTATAGTCCATGGGTCACAAAGACTGAGCAACTTTCACTTTCACTTCACTTTGGTACCTGTTGCTAGTGAAACTTCCAGCTATGTTATTTGTCCTATGTATGGTCTGCTTCCCTCACTGAGAATAAGCTCCTTGAGGGTAGGCACCTACATTTAAAAATCCAGAGGTGCCCTCGGTCCTTTTAGGGGGGCAAGGCACCCCTTTTGCTCCTGGGTTTTAGAGTGGGTAAATCATCATTTGGGACTTATATGGCATCTTTGGGTCCCTCTGACTTGCTCCTCCCCTCTTCCCACTGAGGATGAAGAAGAATTAGAGAAAAGAAACCAGTTCAAAGTCCCTTTTTGCTGTCTCACATAGGAGCTCAGCATAGTGCTCTGTGATGACTCAGAGGGGTTGGATGGCAGGTAGGTGGGAGGGAAGCTACAGAGGGAGGGGACAGGTGTATACTTATAGCTGATTCACTTTGCTGTTCAACAGAAACTAACGCACCATTGTCAAGAAATTCTACGATGCTGGCAAGTCAAAATGCAGGAAGTGGTAAAATATGGTCACGTCTCAGGCTTTTTAAAACCTACTTTGGCTACTCTATGTTTCCAGCAATTTTCAACTTTTAGATTCATTTTCAGCCTTGAAAAATTAAGATTGCAGAGCCACTCAGCCATTTATTCTTCTGACAAATAGTAGCTCAACAGCTACTGTCGATACCCATCCTTGGGACTGTGTCAGGATAGAGATAAAACACCATCCCTGTTTTCTTGGAGCTTCAAGTCCATGCAGTCTTTCTCAGAAGAGTATTTTTAGAGACGTAAAATAAAATAGATAAGATTAAAACATAAAATGAATTACAATAGTATGGATACTGTTACTAAACTATTTTAAAAGCTGCAATGCTGTGCAGTTAGTTGCTCAGTCATGTCCAACTCTTTACCCCAGTGGACTATATATAGCCCACCAGGCTCCTCTGGCCATGGAATTCTCCAGGTGAGGATACTGGAGTGGGTTGCCATGCCCTCCTCCAGGGGATCTTCCTGACCCCGGGATCAAACTCAGGTCTCTTGCATTGCAGGCAGATTCTTTAACGTCTGAGCTACCAGGGAAGCCCCACAATGTAGTAATAGATGTAATTTTTAATTAATGTATTAAATGACAGTTCTGATGAGAAAGAAAAATCCTATGATAAACCAAAATGGAAAAGAATATTAGGAAAAGAATGTAACAAATGTATAGCCAAATCGCTTTGCTGTATAGCAGGAATTAACAACACTGTAAATCAACTATCCACGCACTGTGCTGTGCTCAGTTGCTCAGTCGTGTCTAACTCTTCGACTCTATGGACTGTAGCCCACCAGGCTCCTTTGTCCGTGGGATCCTCCAGGCAAGAATACTGGAGTGGGTTGCCATTTCCTCCGCCAGGGAGTCTTGCTGACCCAGGGATCGAACCCAGGTCTCTTATATCTCCTACACTGGCAGGTGGGTTCTTTACCATTAGTGCCACTTGGGAAGCCCATAAATCAATTATGCTTCAATAAAAATAAATAAGAAAAAAATATCTTTATTGGAATTCTGAAAAAGATTTGTGGCCGGGTGGGGGGGTGGGGGTGGGGCGGTCCTAAAAGAGAATGTGGTCTCTGTCCCAGGGCTGAGGTTAGGTGGGGAAGCAGTGCCTAGAAGTGCTGATGTAAAAATTACTCAAGCAGCCTGCTGGGGTGGGATCATTTCAACTTGGGTGTTTAAAAGTGCCTGAACACTGCATGCAAGGAGCTCATCAGGTCCCAGCGAAGGCTGGCATGGCACACTCTGAGATGCTCTCAAGGGATTTAAGGCTTGTGCCCTGGAATGTTCCCCTTTCCTGTTTCCATCCTGATGAGTGAGCAAAATGGCTCTGGGCAAAAAAAAAAAACAAAAACCAACCCTTCCGTTTGGCAACTGCACCAAATCATGGATAGAAAATAGTATTTTAGATGTAATTGGTGCCTTTTTAGATTGATAGAGACCAAGAGAGTTCATATTTATTTGGGGTAAAAAAAAAAAAAGACATGAATTCAGTGGAAATAGGTGTGTTATTGAACCAGCCCCTGGGACCCAGCACACAGGAGAATTAAATTCTAGTTGCTGACAACCTAATGTGTCTTTCCTCTCTGGTCATAAGCTTAGGAGAATGAATCCAGGGTTGAAAAGCTTTCCCTCTTATGGGATAGTTCCCCTTTGTAAGGGTGCAGAGATAGTAAGACACACCTTGACTAGTCTCTTTTGTACTGCAGAGGTTACCAGGATACCCGGGCAATCAATTACAGAATATTTTGGCTGGGGTGGCTGGAGGTGTCCCATTCTTGTGGGTGAATAGAACCATCCCTACCCTGATAAGAGGACTTTTTGGGAGGGGAAAGGAGATGCTCTTAGCTCTTTTGATATGAGGTCCAAAGTTATTATAACCCACTCAATGGGCTGAGGTTGTCCTATTGGGGCCAGTTGTCAGAAAATGTGCTCATGGTCTTGGAAGAGAAATTATCATAAGAGAGGACACTCTTGTCTAGTGACCCCTAGCTTAATAGTAAGGATCTAGATGATCCCAGGTGAAATATCTTCTGCTCTGGGCTTCTGTAGTGGCTCAGATGTTAAAGAATCTGCCTGCAGGGCAGGAGACCTGGGTTGGATCCCTGGGTTGGGAAGATCCCTTGGAGAAGGGAATGCCACCCACTCCAGTATTCTTGCCTGGGAAATCTCATGGACAGAGGAACCTGGTGGGCTCTATAGTCCACGGGGTCACAAAGAATCAGATATGACTGAGGGTTAAACACTTTCACTTCACTCGGCTTCCTGGAATAAAGACTACACCTTTGGGGAAGCATATGCCATTTTTCTGGCACTTGCTTGCATTTATGCCTTATATTATAAAAGAGCTGCAGTGTTGGAAGCCTAGATCAGCTCCTGAGGATCCACCCAAAATTTGTGCAACTCTTCATCAAACCCTGAGAGCAACAGCTCTGCACCAGCCGGAGACAGGACCCTTCCATTCCATAGGCCTCCCAGACCAGGCTTGGGTTTCTTACCAATGAGGCATTTGTGAGCAGCACAGAGTCCTCTAAGGCAGGCAGATTTCTTCATGGTTTGGGGACTTAACCATGGGAGGGAGAGAAAAAAATGCCCTTCTTTCAATTTGTGGTATAAGCCCTGGGAGTCGTAATCTGGACACGGAAGAAATATAATCTGAAGTCACACCCTCAGGCACTGAAGTAGGGTGTATCAATTATCCTTGACTGTGGAGCAGCCAGATTGCCCAAAGGCAAGTTTAATCAAGAGAGAGAGAGAGAGAAGCACACGCTCCCAGGAGCCCTCCACCATATTTTCCTTTACAACATTTTCTAACAGCAGGAGCTTTCAAATACTCCCTGACACATCAAGAATGATGAAAGATGGACTGTGTGCCAGGCACACAGGTGTTTGGGAAAATCCCTACCCCCATGGAGCTGACACTCTAAAGGAGGGAAACAGATAATAAGGAGTTAAAATGTTAAGTAAGTTAAGTATACAGTATGTTGGAGATGGGGAAATAGTGGAGCAGTTGAGGGAAAAGGCACAGACCAGGTGAGTAGGGGAGCTGGCAGACTGCAATTTTAGGAAAAAAAACCAGGTCTCATTGAGAGGGGGCTATGTGAGCAAAGATGTGAAAGAGGTGTTGGGAGGGTGAAGGGAAGGGGGATTTATGCAGTCAACAGCCACTGTGAAGGTCCTTGAGCAAGGGTGTCAGGCATAACTGATGGACAGCAAGGTGGCCAGTGTAGCTGGAGCCAAGGGGAGGAGGAGACTGTTGGGAGATGGGCTGGTGGGGGATGGTGGTGAGGGGCGCATGGTGTCAGACCACGCAGGGTCTTGCAGGTCATAGAAAGCCCGTGGGCTCCCGGAAGTCATCACTGGAGGATTTTAAACAGAAGAGTGGTATGTTTCTTTATATTTGAAAACTGCTTCACTCCCACTATGGTGCTCAAGAATATTGGGGGTGGGAGGAAGCCTGGAAGCAAGGAGCCCAGTGAGAGGTTATTGCAGTGACCCGGGAGAGAGAGGCTGGGAGTCTGGGCCGAGTGGTGGCTGTGGAGATGAGATGGGTGGCGGGGGAGGTGAGAATCCCATGGAGAGAGGAGCCTGGCAGGCTACAGTCCATGGGGTCACAAAGAGTCAGACATGACTTAGCGACTAAATAACAAATAGCCAATCACACTGACAAATCAAGAGAGATACTTCAGGAGAAAGGCTTTTTCTTTTCTTTCTTTTTGAACAAAGGGCCCTGATTTTTATTTTGGACAGGACTCTAAAAATTTTGTCACTGGCCCTGGTGGGAAGTCATCTATGGACAGAAGTGTCTCCCACCTACTCCCCTGCCCCAACACCAGCTCCAAGGAGCCTGGCTTGAAGGACCACAGGTCCACAGGCCCCCGAGAGCTGAGAGCTGCTCTTGGGGAGATCTGACGCAACGGAAGGTGCTGGGACTGTAGCTCTGCAGCCAGAATCCTGACTGACTGCTTCCAGACGTCCAGGCTGCCGTCAGAGCAGGATAATGAGCAGTTCCTTCTGAGGACGAGCAAAGCCCAGGCAGGAAGGACGGTCGTTAGCAGCTCTCCTGTGGATACACCAAGGCCAGCAAAACCGTCTGCAGACAAGTAATTTGACTGGGTGTGTTTTGACAGTAAACTCAAACCAGACAGAATTTGGGTGGGGAAGGGGGAGAGAGAATGAGGGAGAAGCCATGAACTTTCCAGGAGAAAATAACTGTTTTCCTTCACACTCAGGGCTCCAGAGATGAGCTGCAGAGAGCAGGCTTCCTGGGGAGACAGCATGGGTTGATGGGAAACCCCCTGGGTCGAGTGTCAGTCCCTGGGGCCCCCGGTCCATCTCTGTTACAGACCAGCTGAGCCCCGCAGGGCAGTGGTGTCAGCCTTGCTGAGCCTCCGTTAGCATCCTTCTAAGATTTCTGTAACCCTGAACTTACCCGTGTGCTTAGGAGGGAAGGATGGGGAGGGACCCGTGAAGCTTAGCCATCACTTTCCTGCCTTACCTCAGACTGGAGAGTTGCCAAGGGAATGGCCCTTGGTTTGGGAGTAAATGGGTGAATGTGCCCATGGACCAGTCAGACTAAGCACATGGGCTGTACCCCGGACACAGCAAGAGTGAGCCAGGTCCCTATCGAGGACTCGTTAAACACCTGCTGCAATTCCTGAAAACCGAAAGGCTTGTTTCATTTTGAGTTCCAGCTGTCTGGACTCATTATCTGCTTTTAGAAATCCACAGATTAGCAAGTACAGTCAGGCATGTTGCCCAGGCATAATAAGGTCAGTCGCCAGGGAATCGAAAAGAGCAGACTAATACTCTCCCTCACAGTTCCTGACAGGTGGTACTCACCTTGGCTGGCTCTGAACCTCACTCCCAGGAGTGTTGTCTACAGGGGTGTCTGTACCTTTGGTCTTCGCTGAGAACTTGCCTTACTGTGGTGTCCAGAGCATCCCTCTGGCTTGTATTATTTCTGTAGTGGTTATTTTCAAAGTAGATTTGCCTCGTGCATGCGAGAATCCATCCATCAAACAGTGTTAACTAAGAATCTGCTGTGTGCAAGGAAAGTTTTTATTCTGAGGCTATGGGCCCTTGAGAAGATGTCTGAGGTGGTCTTTGTCATGAAGCAGGCTTTCTCAATCTTTTTGTGCTTCAGTTCAGTTAAAAATTAAGTCGCTCAGTTGTGTCCGACTCTTTGCGACCCCATGAATCACAGCATGCCAGGCCTCCCTGTCCATTGCCAACACCCAGAGTTCACTCAAACTCATGTCCATCGAGTCGGTGATGCCATCAGGCCATCTCATCCTCTGTCATCCCCTTCTCCTCCTGCCCCCAATCCCTCCCAGCATCAGGGTTTTTTATCCTTATTGATCCCTTAAGAAGAAAAATTTTCATTTACATTCCCCCCAGCAAAAGAAATTAAATTGTGTAAGGAACAAAATTTCATGAGGGAGGTTGAAAGTATGAAGAACCACAGACCACCAAGGTGTTTAAGATTATTTTCATACTTTGCGAACCTATTTTCCTCCTCTGGGAGGCAATATGGTCCCCATTGAGAAAGATACCATCAAGGACCCACTGGCAAGATCCAGTTGGAAGAATTAAGTGAGAAGGCAGAATAACTAATAAGACCTGAAAGTTTGGACTCAAACATCCTGGGTTGACTTAGCACAAATACTTCTGGTCCTCAATTTCCTGATTTGTGAACTGAAACTGGTCCAATGATGGGTCCTTCCTCGTCGTGTTACGTAAGGATTAAGTTGGTAATATTTAGAAATTATTTACAAAACAGAAACAGACTCGCAGATGTAGAGAATGCATGTATGGTTGCCAGGGGAGACGAATGAGGAGAAAGGGATGTAAGGGAGTTTGGGATCGACATGTATACAGCACTATATCCGAAATGGGTAAGAACAAGAAGTGCTGTATAGCATAGGCAGCTCTGCTCATGCTGCGTGGCAGCCTGGACAGGATGGGGATTTGGGGAAGAATGAGTCACGTATGTGCATGGCTGAGTCCCTTTGCTGTCCACCGGAAACTATCACAACATTGTTAATCGGCTATGCAGCCATGCTCAGTCGCTTAGTTGTGTTCGACTCTTCGAGGCCCCATGGACTCTATCCCACCAGGCTCCTCTGTCCTAATCCAATATAAAATTAAGTTTTTTTTTAATTAGATAATATTTACATAGTGCTTAGTAAAATGCTTGACATGAAGTAAGCACTAAATGGTAGCTTGGGACCAAAATCTGTATTCGTTATCTACTGATGCACAATAAACTGCCCAAACTTAAAACAGCAAATATTTATGATCTCAGGTGGTTTCTGAGGGTAAGGAGTCCATGAAGAACTCAGTTAGGTGTCGTTGCACACAAATGGAATTGTCTTGATGAGGGCTGGATGAAACACATAAGCATGGCACATCAAAACTCAGCATACTTTCCATACGACAATGTTGAGGATTTTATTTGTTCTGTTAAATGTGTTCTATCCTGCTTTTGAGGGCCTATTGGAGAAAAGTATAGGAAATGGTTGTGCTTCCTGGGGATAGTTGGTTCAAGAGTGCTACTTAAGAATGCTCTAAATTATGCAATAATCAGATTCACCTTTCCTTTTGGAACAAACAAAAGTACCAAAACAAATATACCAAAACAAATATACCAAAATCAATATACCAAAACAAACATACCATACTGTTATACAGTATTCACGGGGTCACAAAGAGTCGGACGCGACTGAGCGACTGAACTGAACTGAACTGATACAGTAGAACACATATGCATATTAGCTTCATGCCTGTGAACTTCCAGATGTCCAAGCTGGATTTAGAAAAGGCAGAGGAATCATAGATCAAATTACCAACATCTGCTGGGTCATTGAAAAAGCAAGAGAGTTCCAGAAAAACATCTACTTTTGCTTTATTGACTGCGCCAAAGCCTTTGACTGTGTGGATCACAACAAACTGTGGAAACTTCTTAAAGAGATGGGAATACCAGACCACCTGACCTGCCTCTTGAGAAATCTGTGTGCAGGTCAGGAAGCAACAGTTAGAACTGGACATGAAAGAACAGACTGGTTCCAAATAGGAAAAAGAGTATGTCAAGGCTGAATATTGTCACTCTGCTTATTTAACTTATATGCAGAATACATCATGCGAAATACCAGGCTGGATGAAACACAAGCTCAAATCAAAACTGCTGGGAGAAATATCAATAACCTCAGATATGCAGATGACACCACCTTATGGCAGAAAATAAAGAACTAAAGAGTCTGTTGAAATTGAAAGAGAAGAGTGAAAAAGTTGTTTTAAAACTCAATGTTCTGAAAACTAAGATCATGGCATCTGGTCCCATCGCTTCATGGGAAATAGATGGGGAAACAGTGGAAACAGTGAGAGACTATTTTTGGGGCTCCAGAATCACTGCAGATGGTGACTGTAGCCATGAAATTAAAAGACATTTGCTCCTTGGAAGAAAAGTTATGACCAACCTAGACAGCATTTAAAAAGCAGAGACATTACTCTGCCAACAAAGGTCCATCTAGTCAAAGCTATGGTTTTTCCAGTAGTCATGTATGCATATGAGGGACTATAAAGAAAGCTGAGCACCAAAGGATTGATGCTTTTGAACTATGGTATTGGAGAATACTCTTGAGAGTCCCTTGGCCTGCAAGGAGATCCAACCAGTCAATTCTAAAGGAAATCAGTCCTGATTATTCACTGGAAGGACTGATCTGATACTGAAGCTGAAACTCCAATCCTTTGGCCACCTGATGCAAAGAACTGGCTCATTGGAAAAGACTCTGATGCTGGGAAAGACAGAGGGAGGGAGGAGAAGGGGATGATAGAGGATGTGACGGTTGGATGGCAGCACCGATTCAATGGACATGAGTTTGGGTAAACTCTGGGAGTTGGTGATGGACAGAGAGGCCTGGAGTGCTGCAGTCCAGGGGGTTGCAAAGAGTCAGACATGACTGAGACTGAACTGAACTGAACTGGCTCCACTCGATGTTCCTTTTCCATCTCTTCTTCTCCTAAGGCTTGGTTTGATTTCATACATTCTTGTGAGCTTCCCTAAAGTCTTTCTGGAACAAGACATGAATGCATTTACTAACAGAGAAATACATGTAATAATCATATGTATGTGAATACATTTTAAAAATATATCAGTCAAATTTAAGACTGAAATGAAAAGCAATGCCATTTGCAATAGCCCAAAGATAGGAAAACTTAATGAATTATGTGAAAGACTTCTACATTTAAAAATACAAAACATTGGGACCTCCCTGGTGTTTCAGTGGTTAAGACTCTATGTTTCTAATGCAAGTGGAGCGAGTTTGATCCCTGGTTTCCCATGCTGCATAATGAGGCCAAAAAATAAAATAAAAGTAACAGTGAGGTTATTAAAAAATACAAAACATTTCTGAGAGAAAGACATGAGTTAGAAGACTCAATATTATTGAGACCATAGTGATACCAAAACCAATATAGAGACTTTATACCATTTCAAGCACACTGACAGCAGGCAGTTTTGGTGGCAATTGACAAGCTGATTTTAATTTTATATGAAAACGTAGAGGACTTAGAATAGCCTAGAAAATGTTAAGAAATAACATAACTGGAGGACAGAGACTACTAGATTTCCACACTGATTCTCAAGCTACAATGACCAAGACTGTGGTATTGGAGCAAGGGTAGAATTAGAGACCAGTGAAACAGAGGCGCATCCAGAAATAGACCCCAGCAGAGGTGGCCAACTGATTATAAGTAAAATCAACAAGGTAACTCATAGGGGAAAATAATTTTCTCAATAAATGGTGCTGGAACAATTAGCTACCCATATGCCGATAAATGAGCTTCCCAGGTTGCACTAGAGGTAAACAAGCTGCTTGCTAGTGCAGAGCCATATGAGACCTGGGTTCGATCCCTGGGTCGGGAAGATCCCCTGAAAGAGGGCATGGCAACCACTCCAGTATTCTTGCCTGGAAAATCCCATGGACAGCAGAGCCCGACAGGCTGCAGTCCATAGAGTTGCACAGAGTCAGACAGGAGTGAAGTGACTTAGCGTGCATGCACTCATTCCAATAAACAAGTTGGTAGATTGAGGGATGGCTAGATTGTTAATAGATAGGTAGATAAATATCAATCCTTACTTCAAGCATACTTAAAAATGAACTCCAACTGGATCATAGAACTCAGTGAAAGAGCTAAAACCAAAACTTGAGAAAAAAACAATGGGAGAAAACCTTTGACACAAAAAGCACAAATCACAGAGGAAAAGACACATGTTTACCTTCACCATTTAAAGCTGTTGTTCTTCAAAACACACAGTGAACAAAATATCAAGGCAAATCACAGGCTCACTTTTGCAGTAACATTTGGACCCTCCCAGGTGGATGATAGGAATGTACAATAGGGGAAGGGGCTGGCTTTTGGAAAACAATTTCTTGTGAAGTTAAACATACTACTTAACACCCCTCCTATCCATTCCTCTCCTAGGCATGTGGCCAGGAGAAATGCTCGTGTCTTCACAAACCCATGACCTTTCAAAGCAGCTTCATTCATCGTCACCTGAAGCTGGAAACGAGCACATGCCCACTGGTGAATGCATGGGGCAGTTGTGAGAGTGGGCACCCCACTTTCTTGTCTGCAGTGCAGTTCAAGCCTGAGGTGTGGCCCCCACCGCCTCCCTGAGGCCCTCGTGGGACTAAGTGCAGGTTGCCTGTGTAGGAGCCACTCGTCAGCCCCTTCTGCACTGGCTTCCCTGCCTCGCTGGTCTCACTCACTGCTCCTCTTCCCCTGCCAGCATGTCCTGGTCATGTAGGATATACCACTTACACTTGCACCCCTGTCTCCGGATCTGGGTGACGCAGCCCAAGATGGTGTTGCTGCCTGGGAGCTCTGGTTTGCTTTCAAAGCATTCAAAAGCCCACATTTCCCTTAAGGGCAATTATGGGGTTCGATTCCTCAGTATCTTCATATGGGGGGTATGGCTGTGGTCCCGGTAAAGGCTGAAGGGCCAGGTGACACATGGGATACAGTCTTCAGTCTTTGCCCCGATGGAAATCTGCTGCTGTAACTAAGGCTTCAAAACCCTTCCCTGTTCATCCCTGTACGTGTGACATGAGACACATTAAGACTAAAGCCAGGGGATTTTCCTGGTGATCCAGTGGTTAAGACACCAGGCTTCCACTGAAGGGGGCAGGAGTTCAGTCCCTGGTAGGGGAACTAAGATCCTGCATGCCACCTGGTATGGCCAAAAAACAGAAAAAAAAAAAAAAAGGTGGGGGGCAAAAGCCTGGGGGGCTGCCGTCTCTGGGGTCGCACAGAGTCGGACACGACTGAAGCGACTTAGCAGCAGTAGCGGCAGCAGGCCTCTCAGATCTATACTTTCTTCCAGAAAGAAACGGCCTTGTCTTTCACTGGGTATAATAATCACAGAGATTCATTATGATGCATTTAAATCCTTAAAAATTGTTGAGTATCTACTGTGTGCCTGGCAGTCTAGTAGACACCCTAAGGCCAAGAAATGAAGGAGGAGGAGACAAGTCTGGAAGATGAGATAAATAAACAAAATCAAAATATGAAGCATGTAGAGGTACAGAGGACTACTTATCAGCTGGAAAAAAAAAATAAAGCACAATGTGAGAGTTCTGAGTTGAGTTTTATTTGGGGCAAAATGAGGACTATAGCCTGGGAGACTGCCACTCAGAGAGCTCTAATGAACTGCTCCAAAGAGCTGTGGGGAAGGTCAGTATATATATAATTTAAGTAAAGGGGGGTAAAGGCAGTCAAGCACACACGTTGGCAGAGAATGGCTGCTGTTGTGAAGAGCAGATGTCACTGTTAACGATTTTAATGCTTTTCTAGATAGGAGGAGATGCCAGAAATTTGGCTCATAAAAACCTCCTGAAAATACTATCTGAGGGTCTGTTCTGCCAGTTTTTCCCAGAGCACAGAGCACCCCATTCCTAGTCTCCACCCTGATTCCCTTTCAGGGGGTGTTGAAGGTCAGAGAGTGCAGTGGCCAGTGGCTTCATTCTTCTCCATGGTAAGCAACAGGTTTTAGTTGGCTTACCCTAGGTATGAAGGGTGAATGGGAAGAGATGGAGGGCCCTTTTGCAAAGCTTAAGCTGAATTTTGCAGGGTAAATAGGTGCTTATCAGACAGAAAAAGGAAGGGCACTTAGGCAGAGAGAATAATGTGTGCAAAGGGATGGAATGCCGAGAGCAGGGCAGGTTCAGCCTTGTGAATTTTGCAGAATGACTGGAGGGGAGAGGCTTTGCTCTGACCAGCAAATGGGCGAGCAGAACAGGGTTCAGGGGGGACCCAGCTATTGTCACCTGCCTTCACTTCAGAGGTACAGACGAATGGTTCGTGTGGTCACCCAAGAGCCCACTTAGAAAGATGACTTTCCAGTGAGCCGGGGCGGGTGGGAACCAGGGAACTCATGCCCTGGGGCCTGGAGAAGCCTGGAAACCCCTCTGCCTATTCTCACCCCTTTTCTCAGATCCTCTGCACCCTCTCCTTACAGCTGTTGCTCAGATGACCTTGGCTCTGTTTCTCCCCTGTATGGAAAGAGAAACATTCTCCATATGTCTTTAAAGATTTGCAAACAGTGACAGCTTGCCAGTGCAGGAGACGTAAGAGACGAGGGTTCTATCTCTGGCTTAGGAATACCCCCGGAGAAGGGCATGGTAACCCACTCCAGTATTTTTGCCTGGAGAGTCCCCATGGACAGAGGAGCCTGGCGGGCTACAGTCCAGGAGTCACAAAGAGTTGGACACAACTGAAGCTACTCAGCACACACGCTCAGGGTTTTGGCCACCTGATCCTAGTCTGTCAAGCCACACACTCTGCTCTGCATGGGGAGGATGTAAAACTGACGTGGCCGCTACTGACTGTCTCTGCTTCCTTTCTGACCATGTCAGTAGCCTCAGCCTGCTGCTGCGATGTGTTGTACCTGGTCATAGCCGTTTTGCCTGCTGGAGAGCACAGCAAGTAGTATTTATGGAGCTGAGGTCATCTCCTTGGTGCTAACGTCAGGCAGACACCAGAGACACACAGTTAGATTCCTTGGCATTGGGGCAGCTTCCTGCTGTTCAGTCGCTCAGTCTGAACTCTGACTGTCCTTTCAGAAGCTCAGTCATGACTGACTCTCTGTGACCCCATGGACTGCAGCCCCTCAGGCTCCTGTCTCCATGGGATTTCCCAGGTAAGAACACTGGAGTGGGTTGCCATTTCCTTCTCCGGGGCATCTTCCAGATCCAGGGATAGAACTCCCATCTCTTGCATTGGCGGGCAGCTATTTTACCACTGAGACACCTGAGAAGCCGGGATTCTTGAAGCGTCTCTGTTTAAAAAATCACAGACCTTCTCTCTTAATTCCTGTCTGTCTCTAAAAGATGCATTTAAATGTGTGGCCCCCAAACCAATATCATCAACATCACCTGGGAAAGTGAAACTCATTTAGTCCTGTCCAACTCTTTGTGACCCCATGGGCTATAGAGTCCATGGAATTCTCCAGGCCAGAATACTAGAGGAACTTGGTTAGAAATACAGATCCAGGGGTCTCATTCCAGAGCTTCTGAGTAAGACATTCTGGGGCTGTGGTCCAGTGATCTGTATTTTAAAATGTCCCAGAGGATGCTGTTGCTCACCCAACTTTGAGAACAAAGACTCCAAGATTAGGTTCCATTCTCAACATTTGTACAACCTTGTAGCATCATAATATTTAGCCATTAAGGATGGTGCAGTAGAAAGATATATACACAAAAATTTTTCCAGCTCATCCTCTCCTTCTCTTTGAAAGTAGCTGAGTCAGAAAGGCAGTGGCTTGTCCCACATTCATTAGAGAATGCAGGAACAACAGTGGCATGTTCCGGGGAAGCCTTTGTTTTGGGGAGGAAAGAAACCCTCCCTTCCTGAGATGAGGGTAAGAAGGCTGACGATGCCAGACCCTCTCCAAATTCTATTCCCAGTAAATTGCAGAAAGACTGAGAAAATGCAGAAGTGGATTTGCTTTTCACACAATTGGCAGTTAAACTGCTAAAGCTAGACAGACATGGGGTAACTTGCATTTTTACCATTTTATTTGGTGAGACAATCTCAAGTTTGACTTTATCTGCTATTTGAGTGCTCAAGGGGTATCTTCAAGTTCACCGGGGTTTGGCCGGCACTCCAGGAGGGACGCACACTTCCATACTTGTGACAACAACTGAGGCTCCGAGGTGATTCTCCAGGGCTGGACGACCACCATCCTGAGCCATCGTTGTTGGATCTCTTCCCCCAGCGTGAGGGCTGCATCCAGGCTGAGTCCCTGCGTCCCCATACCTGGCACTCCACGTCTCCAGGGCTGGTCCCTGGAAAGACGGCTGACCTATGAGCACACCACCCATGGCCCTGGGACCATGGCAGGCCTTCCTGAGGTCGAACCAGCAAATTCATACTCATAACACAAAGCTCCAAGCTAGCCTCCTGGTCAAAGGTATTTCTTGTAAAGTGACCTGTGTCTGGACGCATTGTCATCTCTTGGCTGGACGGAGTCCCCAGAGGCCCTCTGTGATCACAAAAGGAAAATGTGACAGCCCAAACTGTGATACCTGCCCCCCTACGCCCCCACTTATAGGACGACCCACACCCAGGTAGCCTTACCTCCCTGGATTAGCTGTGCTTGGCTTCCTCTTCCCCACTGCCACCGACATAACTGTACAAAAAAAAAAAAAAAAAGCAATGGAGAAAGTCACCCCCAGCTCCTTCCCAATCTCTCGTACATACTAGAAATATTACTTATCAGGGTCTGGCCTATGAGAACGCTGGCTTCCTGGTGGCTCAGATGGTAGCGTGTGCCTGCAATGCGGGATACCTGGGTTGGATCCCTGGGGAAGGAAGATCCCCTGGAGAAGGGAACGACATCCCACTCCGGTGTTCTTGCCTGGGGAATTCAATGGACAGAGGAGCCTGATGGGCTACAGTCTGTGGGGTTGCGATTCCCTTAGTTGCCTGGAGTGAGATGGAGATGACTTGAAATGATGAAACAAGGCTTTAGAAAAGACCCAGGGGGGATAACAGATACATTGCAACACCCAGGGCCCAGGCTTAGCAGAAGTGAGTGGTTCCCAGGAGCCACTGGACTACATCCCCACAGAGGATGGAACACTCATAAAGTCTCAGCCTTTTCATCTTTGGCTATCATCCTCTTCCTGGTTCTGGCTTGAATATCATCCTTCCTTTCAAAAGAGAAGCTCCATGCACGAGGACAGCTTTCCCATCTTTGGAGTTAAATCTCTGTGGCCACCTCTGAGCATGTCCTTTGGAAACGGAATTCTTGAGTCCAAAGGTATCTGTGTTTAGAAAGCTTTTGATGTCCGCTGCCAAATTCCCCTCCGCAAGAGTACCAATTTACCCATTTACACTTCTGCTGGCGGTATATTAAAGGCCTGCTCCCTCAATCCTGCTAACACCAGGGATTAGCTTTCTTTTGAGTTTTTGCCAATTTGATGGGTTTAACACAGGAGGCATGACACTGCTGTTTTAATTTGTGCTTTTTGAAATTACTTATGAGGTTAACATTTTTTACATGATAGCTGTCAATTTCCTGTTCAGATCCTCCTCTGTTTTATTTCTATGTATTTGTTGGTTTTCTTTTTTTGATTTATAAAGACATTTAATACACTAATCATTTCTTTTTTCTGCCATTTTTGCTGGAAAAAAACTCTACCCAATTTTTCATTTTCTTTACAATTTTTTTTCTAATTTTGTTGCTGAATATACCATTAATGATCAAAGTCAGTTAAAAAAAGCAACAGTATCTTTTGAATCCATGTCTTTCCCATATCAAGAGCTGATCATATTTGTCTTCAGAGCTGATATTTATTCTTTTCTTCAGTCACTGACTGGTTGTAGTTATAAAATCTGAATACTTAGACCCAGATTACATTATTATGTTATTATTTTGAAATTAAAAATCATTTATTAGTAGAGTAATTTTTAAGCAACCAGGACCTACTGTGTAGCACAGGGAACTATATCCATTATTCATTTTGCATACACCTGAAACTAACACTACACTGTACATCAAGTGTACTTCAATTAAAAAAGAAGGAAGAAAAGAGGAATTTTTGACATATGCGTTAAGTTTTATGAACAAACACGTAGAAAATACTTAGCACAGTGCCTGGCACATAGTCAATGCTAAATAAATGTTGGTTTTAAATTATTATTTCAACAAATATTTTTAATGAGTTCCATGTTCAACTGTTTCAATGCTCAGAAACAATTTTTTTTATACAGAATTTCCTCACCTTGAGTCTTTAATTTTGTTCCACTTTTCATGTGGAATGAATTTTCAAGTACTGTTTCTCAAGAAATATATCCTGGGAATATATTAAGTTTTTAGATAACGAGTGATATTTCTATTGCCTTCACATATAAAAGAAAAAATGGCAGAGTTTGCCATTGTTTTATTACAATTCTTTTGCCTCAATATGCTTTTTTTTAAAAATCAAAGTAGAGTTAATTTACAATGTTGGGTTATCAAACTGTTTTCTATTTTTCCAATTCTATTTTTCTTTTCTTTTTTTTTTTTTTTGCTGTTTGACATAAACAGAAGAAATCTAAAACCCACTAGATTCACATTTCTTTGCTTTCTTCACCCAGTTTTTAATGGCTATTTATAGAATTACTATTTGAATTATTCTTTTTCTTTATGAGGAAAAGTTGGCTTTGGTATTTCTAGGTGTTGGACTTCCTTTCATATTTTTGTTCAATGTAATATAGTGAATTCTTCCAATCTTCAGAACTTCTGTAGAAGAATAAAAATAAAATTTAAATAAGATATTTTTGTACATACGTTTAATTACTCATTCTATTGTACTTGTTTTATTTGTCAGAAATATATTGACTCTTGAGAGTTGGCCTCTGTTCTCTGTCCTCATATTTCCAATTGTTTGTATCGTATTCATTGCATCGTGATTTGTGACGTAATGGTGGTGATGATTTCACTGCCTTAAGATGACTCTGACTCTCTACATCATCACTGCTGGAAGCTGCCCAGAGCCTGGAGTGGGAAGTCTGCTTAGGTTAGCTGAACAGACACCCCTGTGTCCTGCACTCCTCTGCCTTCTGTTGACTCTAATAGAGAGGAACAAGTTAATGAAAAGCAAACATTTCCTAGTGAGTGCTCCTCAACAGGCTGAGGGTGGTTGCAAGGTTGAGAAGGGAAACAACTTCAAGTCAATTGGAAAGGTCAGGAATTAGGAGAAGAAAAACAATCTCAGATAAGAGCCAATCCCTGGGAAGCCAAGAGTGATAGTAGCCCAAGGCTGTCCACCCTTGTGAAAAGCAGGAAGGGTCCTGGGAGAAGTGAAACAATCCTTCTCTGAGCTTGTGTTCCATTTCAGCCTGTCCTCCTCCTGGAAGGCCAACCGATGACTTCAAAGTAATTCATGGCGTGAGTCTGCCGAATTCAACATTAGGTAGCTTTCTTCCCAGGAACGCAATGAAAAAGTGACTTTTGGCCATGTTCAGATTTGGAAGGATCACTACTGTGGTCTCTAAAACTTACCAGATCATAACTTCCTGATGATCTTAGGAAACCCAGGATGTGAACCTTAAAGGCAGTAAATATTGCGTGGACATTGGAGCCAGGCAGGAAGATGAATAGAGACACATCTCCCCATAAAATACTAGGCAAATACTAAAAGGAAGTGGGCTTCCCTGGTGGCACAGTGGTAAAGACTCTACATGCCAGTGCAGGAAATGTGGGTTCCATCCCTGGTCCAGGAAGATCCCCTGGAGAAGGAAATGGCAACCCACGCCAGTATTCTTGCCTGGGAAATCCCTGGACAGAGGAGCCTGGGGGGCTACAGTCCAAGGGGTCACAAAGAGTCAGACATGACCAAGCACACACAGCCTAGTGCTTCTGATGGACAGCCCTGTGATCTGGAAGTAGGCCCCAGGTGCAGTGGAGGCCTTCCCCGTTTTCCAGGTAGACTCGCCTATAGGTATTTCTGTATTATTTAGACTCAGAGAGTAAGAAAATGGATGGGAAGACTAAAAATGTGAAAAGCACAAAAGTGGTTTTTCTTTGCTTTATGCTCTAGGCAGGAACATATGTTTACTGGGGACCAATTCAACCACTGTAAATTAGTTCCCTGTCATTTCCATCCAAGTTATAGACAAAAAAAAAAAAAAAAAAAAACAAGCATTGTTCTATACGTCATGTGAAAGAAAACTCTTAGTATGATTTAGCTTTTTCAACAGGGTGTTTGCACAGCAGGAAGATATACACACAACACAAAGGTTTTGAGGAAGTAGTTACATTCTTGCTAAGCTCCAGATGGATCTCTGCCATTTTGAGGTTTGTTCATGAATTAGGAGGGAAAATGTCTTATGTTTTATAAGTGGGCTTTCCCAGCTACCAGACTACAGGTTAATGAGACAAATTTGGGGTGCATCAAGTCCAATTTACAACATTTCCAGGCTCTTCTTTCCTCTCTTCTTCACTCCTGGGGTCTCTGATAGGAAGTGTAGGTAATTTCCTTACCACAGACTAGGTTTAGGTTGAGAAGACTGCTGTAACTAATCCAGTTGCAAACGAATCAGGTGACTGGCCCAGGAGCCCAGGTGCAGACGTCCTAGGGCCATTTTGCCCAAAGCACTTCTCTCTTGACTCTCAGCCTAGAAGGGCAGCTGTGGTCTTGCTGTCAGACACTTTTGAGACCCATGGTCCGTAGCCCACCAGGCTCCTCTGTCCAGAGAATTTCCCAGGCAAGAGTAATGGAGCAGGTTGTCATTTCCTTCTCCAGGGGATCTTTTCGACCCAGGAATCGAACCTGCCTCTTCTGCATTGCAGGAGGATTCTTTACCACAGAGCTATCAGGGAAGCTCCCTAGAAGGACTTTGTTTTATTTCATCTTGAAAGAAAGTGAAAGTGAAAGTGAAGTCGCTCAGTCGTATCCGACTCTTTGCGACCCCGTGGATTGTAGCCTATCAGGCTCCTCTGTCCATGGGATTTTCCAGGCAAGAGTGCTGAAGTGGATTGCCATTTCCTTCTCCAGGGGATCTTCCCGACCCAGGAATCAAACCTGGGTCTCCCACATTGCAGGCAGACACTTTACCTGCCACCATAGTTGCAGCTACTGTTTATTGAGTAACCACAGAGGGCTAAGCATTTTGTTTATGTTCATTCTAATCCTCTCTGTAGCCCTTCAGGACAGTAGGATGACCATCCCCATATTCCAGATGAAGACCAAGGCTAAACCACAAAGTTAAAATGTGGCCAGGATTCAACAGTTGGAAGTTAGGAATGGGATGTGAGCTGTGGAATCTGGCTGGTCTGAAGCCTTGATTCTTTTCACTGGCCTAACCTCCACCCTCAGCACTAAGAACACCACAATAAGATTGAGCCTGTGATTACTGAACAGGATTGAACTTGAATGGGTCATGAGCAGCAGGAATACCCAAGCAGCTCCAGGGACATATTCTAACCAAACTGGGTGGTGGTGGGAGGTGGGGGGCAAAGCTTTGAAATAGTGCGAAGAACTCCAGATTGGACGATCACCTGTGGTTGGAACCTTGGAGTAAGAATCAACTCTTTGATCCTTAGCTTCCAACATGCTAAAATGAGATGGGGACACCTGACCACCAACATTCCTTCTTGTTTTAATTTCTTTACTTTTATTTGTCAAAACTTCTGCCTTTTGCTCCCTGTTGATGTAAAAAATATGCACAACATGAGAGTTTCAAGTTAAGTTTTATTAAGAATTGTAGTCCAAGAGAGAGCACTTCAGGTGGCTCTGAGAAACTGTTTCAAAGAGCCAGGGTGGAAGGTCAGTATATATGTGGTTTTGGTGAAGGGGGAATACATGCAATCAAGCACGTATCATCCCAGAAGGTTTCTACTAGTCACGAGGAGCAATTGTCACCACGAAGTGTTTTAGCGCTTTTCTAGATAAGAGGTGATACAAGAATTGGCCTCACAAAAAAACAGCTCCTGAAAATATCTTTCTGAAGACCTGTCCTGCCGGTCATCGCCCAGCTCCCCCGACTCCCAACATCCCCTCAGCTGCCACCTCACACCTGCTGAGCACAGAGTGCCTCATTTCTGCTCCATTCTGAAGTCCTTTCAGGGGATGTTGAAAATCAGCAACTGCAGCAGCACTTGATTTGATTCTTGTAGAGGCAGATGGCAAGTGCCAATTTGTAGTTGACAACCCTTGGAGGAAGCTCTGAAATTCCTAATCCTATCACTTTTCTCCCCATCTGCTCCAAATGTTATTACCCATCTTCCCCCTTATCTTAGAAGTTGTTGTTCAGTAGCTCAGTTGTGTCCAGTTCTTTGGGACCCCATGGACTGCTGCATGCCAGGCTTCCCTCTCCTTCACTATCTCCTAGAGTTTGCTCAAAATCATACCCATTGAATTGGTGATGCCATCCAATCATCTTGTCCTCTGTCATCCGCTTCTCCTCCTGCCCTCAATCCTTCCCAGCATCAGGGTCTTTTCCAGTGAATCAGTTCTTCACATCAGGTGGCCAAAGTATTGGAGCTTCAGCATCAGTCCTTGCAGTGAATATTCTAGCTTTTATAAAAAGAACTTGAATCAGCTGCCTTTGAAGAGTAGATGCTTGGCAGACAGAGGTGTGATGTCAAGAAATTCCTGTTTGAGAGTAACTCAAGGCAACCACAATGCAACCAAGAATTAAAGAAGGAAAAGTCCATATTTACTTATCTTCTTTTTTTTAATCTTTGTTTTAAAATAAAGAATATTTTTTTTAAAGTGTGGACACATTAGCAATGAAGACCAGCACATTGTAAATAAAAACCAAATTCACCCTAAAATAAAAAGGCATTTATACATGTGATAAAAGCTATTCATGCCATTATTATTCACAGATGAAAGAGAGGACACTGTTTTTAAGATCAAAAACCTATTTTGTGCAATATATATTATATAGTATTAATATTGATATATATTGTATTTAATATATAGTATTAAAGTCTAGGGGAAATATCAAACATGTATTTACTTTTAAATATATATATTGCTAATTTATTCATTTAGACCAAAGTCCACATGTGAACTGAGATCAGGATTAGGAAAGGAAAAAAAAAGGCTAATATTGAGTCTCTGGGGGAAATGAACACATTTTCCACCCTGAAGTTTGAAAATTAACACCTTCAAGAACCAACGCTTATTAGCACGTCAGGCATCAGGGTGATGCCTCTTTCAGTATCATTAATGAAACAATTCTCTGTTTTTTGCAAAAGGCAGCCTTAGCCCAGCGTCCAGAAGCAGAATCCCACGGAGGTCAGTACAAGTTCACCTGTCAAGAATAGAAGGACGGACCCTTAAAGAAATGCTTCCAATGCAATCTTTTCAGAGTCTGGGAGTATTCAGGAGAAATACAACTGGGCAGGGGCACACTGATGGCTAGAGAGTGTAGGGCAGCCAAGCCTCTCTCCTTCCCAGGAGCTCCCCTGCTCATGGTGGGGGTCTGCACCCTCTGCTGCAGAACTCAGGTTCAGCCTGGCTCACTTTCCCCTGGGCTCCAACTTCTCAAAACAGGAAAAAAGTCCGAAAGACATCCCAGTGGCTGAATCAGGGAAAGGAGGGTGGGTGACAAGGGGAAGGTTCTCTACTGCAGAAACACAAAATCTACTTAAAGTTTAACTCTCCTTGGGGACAAGACTGTAGAAAAGCTCACCAAGAAATGGTAGAAAGTGCTAATTCTCCATCTAGAAGTAAAGGGCTCTCTAGAGGGAGCAAATATGCCTCACAATAAGAAACAGATCAAACCACAGTCCATCCTAAAGGGAATCAACCCTGAATATTCATTGGAAGGACTGATGCTGAAGCTAAAGTTCTAGTACTTTAGCCACTTGATGCTGGGAAAGATTGAGGGCAGGAGGAGAAGGGGATAACAGAGGATGGCATGGTTGGTTGGCATCACTGACTCAATGGACATGAGTTTGAGCAAGCTCTGGGAGATGGTGAAGAACAGGGAAAGCTGGCGTGCTGCAGTCCATGGGTCACAAAAAGCCGGATACGACTGAGTGACTGAACAACAAGAACAGAAGTGTGATTGTTTGCATTACAAAAGGATTCTTCCACTGATGAGCATGTTCACTGTATTTTTAAAAATTTAACTTGTACATTATAGAAAGAAAGTAGAAAATACTAGTTTTTAAAAAGTAGAATAAATTTCCTATAACTCACCACTCAGAGATAAACACTGCAAACGTTACCTTCTTTGCATAGCCAATGACATACATACTTTGGACAAGAATGAAATCACGTTTAACTATTATTTAATAACCTATTTTTTTCACTTAACTTAGACATGAACATATGTTCATGTGAAGAATATATTTCTCTGAGATCTTTTTTAAACGGTTGTCTGGACTTTCATGAAATGGGTTTACTGAATACTTTCCCAGGAGATTCATTTAGATTACTTTCAGTTTTTCACTCTTATAACGAATGCTGCAGTGTTCTTTTCTTTGAGTACCTACTCACTTTATTTGTCTCTCTAGAATCAACTTATTCATCTGAAACTCTGTTGGAGAACATAGCCATCTAGAGGCTTGTTCCTTGTAGCCAGACTGCTGTCCCCAAGTCTTCCAGTGAAATGTGCAGTTTTTAATGACCACTGAGAAGGAGCACAGCTTTGGAAACTTGTTGGTGGCTCTTATCTTTTTCCTTTTTCTAGCATGCCCTTACCTGTTTGTAGGCAGGGTGCCAGGTGGTCCAGATATATCAATGGCGATAAAATGGCATTTTTATCACTAACTGGAAAAGCCTTCAGGAGCAATTTCCTGTTTTTTCAGATTTTGATCTTGTTCTCTTTGTCTTAAAAAAGTGAGAAAGCACTATTTTCCTCTAACACAGGCTCATTTTCAGTTGTCCAGCAGATAAGTCAGCTCCTTGGTTCCTGCAACAATCGGATGAGTAGTTAGTGTTTTTCACAATCGTGAAATTCAGTGAAATAATGCCATTTGGGGATTTCCTGGAGAAGACCATGATGATGGATGGTCTAAGCTTTGTGGTGGTCCTCGTGGAACAGGCGAGGAAGAATATCTCTCTAGTTTGAGGTCAACCCTTTTCCAAAGCCAGCGAGGTTGGGCTAGCCTTTCCCACATTTGGGAGGGGTAAAATTCCCATTTTCATTATAATGTTTGTATGCGCTCAGCCATGTCCAACTGTTGGCAATCCCATGAATGTAGCCTGCCAGGCTCCTTGGTCCATGGGCTTTCCCAGGCAAGAATACTGGAGCAGGTTGTCATCTCCTCCTTCAAGGTATCTTCTGGACACAGGGAGTGAACCTGTGTCTCGTGTGTTCCCTGCATTGGCAGGCAGATTCTTTACCACTGAGCCACTGGGGAAGCTCTTTATCATAAATCCCCCTTTTAAAGAAAGATTGGATATATTTTTCTATTATTTGAAACCAAAAACCCTCAAGATAGATTTAGCTTCCTAAAGACAAAATGTGACTCTGTCCAGGGAAGGAAGCAAAAAAATGACTTACTGAGAAACTGAAATGCAGAAAAGACCCTCAAAATCCTTTATCAAAATGCCAGGTGAGAATTAAAATAAATGTCAGATAAAACTCATTTCATTGCTTTCTCTCTTTAAAAAAAAAAAATATCCAAAAGACTGAATCATTTAAAAAGCATCTGTTCTTGCTCTCCCTGTCAAAAATTTTATAAACCGATGTCAACAAAAGCCAAAAAAATTTTAGTTCTTTTGCAAAGTCTGAAAAAAAATCTCAGTCTTAGCTCAAGTTTTCAAAGCAACAGGTATCATTTTTTAAAAGTTTTTTTTTGTGTGTGTTTGTGTGTGTGTGTGTGTAGACCATTTTTAAAGTCTTTATTGAATTTGTTACAATGTGGCTTCTGTCCTATGTTTTGATTTTTTGGTTGAGAGGCATGTGGGATCTTAGCTCCCAGACCAGGGATCCAGCCTGCAGGCTCTGCATTGGAAGACGGAGTCTTAACCACTAGACTACCAGGGAAGTGCCCAAGCTATCGTTCTGATGGTGTTTCCATTTGACATTGCGGCCCAAAGTAGAAGGCAGAATTATTTCCCTACTTTTCTTCAATCCGGTCTCATGCATATCTTTTCACAGAAAAAAAAAGATAGTGCTTTTTTTCACCTTGATGATAATCTAAATAGGTACAAATTCTAGGCTTAAAATTATGCATTGCTTTTGTCAACATTTCGCAGGATGTCAGCAGCAAGGTTGTTTGCAGAATGCTACTGTTTTGCCTGGATGTTGCCTGCTTGCTCAAAGCAGAGAGGACACACAGTTCTAAGGTAAAGAAGAAGTTCTTGATAAATTAAGCGTTTGGTCATCTGAGTTCTCAGATTACCAAAAGTGAGGTCTGTCTTCTCTAGAGCCAATAAAGATTGAAGAGGCAAGGTTGGTGGAAAGATGGAGGCAAGGTTGCTTTATTTTGGATGCCAGCAAGCTATGTAGGGGAGGCAGTTAGAGGAAGGGGAGGGTGAACTCCTGTCCAAAGGCTGAAACCCACCCGCCCTGTCACTGACAGCCAGTGGGCAAGAGCTTTTACTGGCAGAGCGGGGGCTTCTATCTAGAAACAGCACAGTCAGTTCAACACTTTTTTTGAAATTGGTCATCAGTAGTCTGATCAGCATCATCTTGATTATTTTTTACTGTGAGCGAGAGATTCAGTTCAGTTCAGTTCAGTTCACTTCAGTAGCTCAGTCATGTCCGACTCTTTGCGACCCTATGAATCGCAGCATGCCAGGCCTCCCTGTCCATCACCAACTCCCGGAGTTCACTCAGACTCACATCCATCGAGTCGGTGATGCCATACAGCCATCTCATCCTCTGTCGTCCCCTTCTCCACCTGCCCCCAATTCCTCCCAGCATCAGAGTCTTTTCCAATGAGTCAACACTTTGCATGACATGGCCAAACTACTGGAGTTTCAGCTTTAGCATCATTCCTTCCAAAGAACACCCAGGGCTGATCTCCTTCAGAATGGACTGATTAGATCTCCTTGCAGTCCAAGGGACTCTCAAGAGTCTTCTCCAACATCACAGTTCAAAAGCATCAATTCTTCGGCGCTCGGCTTTCTTCACAGTCCAACTCTCGCATTCATACATGACCACTGGAAAAACCATAGCATTGACTAGTCGGAACTTTGTTGGCAAAGTAATGTCTCTGCTTTTCAATATGCTACCTAGATTGGTCATAACTTTTCTTCCAAGGAGTAAGCGTCTTTTAATTTCATGGCTGCAGTCACCATCTGCAGTGATTTTGGAACCCCCCAAAATAAAGTCTGACACTGTTTCCACTGTTTCCCCATCTATTTCCCATGAAGTGATGGGACCAGATGCCATGATCTTCGTTTACTGAATGTTGAGCTTTAAGCCAACTTTTTCACTTTCACTTTCATCAAGAGGCTTGTTAGTTCCTCTTCACTTTCTGCCATAAGGGTGGTGTCATCTGCATATCTGAGGTGATTGATATTTCTCTTGGCAATCTGGATTCTAGCTTGTGCTTCTTCCAGCCCACCATTTCTCATGATGTACTCTGCATAGAAGTTAAATAAGCAGAGTGACAATATACAGCCTTGACATACTCCTTTTCTTATTTGGAGCCAGTCTGTTGTTCCATGTCCAGTTCTAACTGTTGCTTCCTGACCTGCATATAGGTTTCTCAAGAGGCAGGTCAGGTGGTTTGGTATTCCTGAAAGATTAACTGTACTTAAAACAGTCTTTACTCACTCAATGGACATGAATCTGAGCAGACTCTGGGAGATAGTGAAGGACAGGGAAGCCTACCGTGCTGCAGTCCATGGGGTTACAAAGAGTCGGACGCAACTTAGTGACTGAAAAACGATAACAAATCTTCAGTTCCAGGGTCAATTTGTTTCCATTGCTTTGAGGTCAGTTCTCAGAATTGTGGCAGCTTATGTCATGGCTAAAGTCTGGTCATCATGAGTATCTAGAAGACACTCATAGGATATGGCTCGGAATGTTATTCATACTATATTATATTATAGAACAAAGCTAATTAGATGGGTGAGAAAATGCAGAAACAAAGAAAACAATAAACAGGGCAAAACAGTAATAGTTTAGTCAATATAAGATAATAATCTATATCCCTATAGATATATTAGCTATAGTCAAGAACATTTAGTTCCTCCTCTAGAGCTATAGATAATATAATATAATATAAAATTATATAATAAAGATCCTTGACTTTGCTTAATGACTAAACTATTACTGTTTTGTCCTGTTTGATTGTTTTCTTTGTTTCTGCATTTTCTTATTTCTCTAAGTAAACTTGTTTTTTGGCTGAGGATTTTCTACAAACCAAAGGCAGGCAGAGGACACAGTGGGGAAGGACCGCAGGGTCCTGCTCCATTTCACTCATGCGATCATGAAGTGACTTTAGCATACCTAGTTCTCATACTATGGGAAGAAATGTAGGTCAAAAATGATGTGACGGTTTTGAAAATCTTTAGTACTTTTTGTGTTAAAAAATTTGCTTCTACAAATTAGGGTTATAGGATTAAGTGATACAAAGTACTATGTATAAAATAGATAAGCAACAAGGATATATTGTATAGCACAGGGAATTATAGCCATTATCTTGTAATAACTTTTAATAGGGTAAAAATCCGTAAAAACACTGAATCACAATGCTGTACACCTGAAACTCATATAACATTGTAAGTCAACTGCACCTCAATTAAAAAAAGAAAGAAATTTGCTTCCAGTGGATGCAAAAACACATGGAACAAAATATACTCAGATTCTATGAATTAAACATTCTTAAATTAAGTTTTTTTTCTTTCGATGTGGACATTTTTGAAGTCTTTATTGAATTTGTTACAATGTTGTTTCTGTTTTATGTTTGTTTGTTTTTTGCTGTAAGGCATGTGGGATCTTTGCTTCCTGACCCAGGATCCAACTGGCACCCCCTGCATTGGAAGGCAAAGTGTTAACCACTGGGCCACCAGGGAAGCCCCCCATTCTTAAAATTTTAAATGTGCAAGATACATCTTGCCTCTTGTGTAGCATGTTTGTTAAAGGAAATTTGCAGTAATATTTACTGCAAAGGACAGAAGTTAACTGCAAAGGCAGTCAGCTGTCCAGCCTTCCAACAACGGCATGTCAATGATGATGGTCTTCACCTCCATCTGGGCTACAGACTCTGCAGTGGCCCTGCGTTCACCCAGGAGTCCAACTACCTCAAAAAAAAAAAAAAAGTTACGAAAAGACTTAAAATGAAGAGTAACCTTCTCTGTCTCCATCTCTCTGGGTCTCCTAGTCTTCATCTCCAGAGCCAATCACTTTAAACCCTTTTCATTTAAGGACTCTGGTGGGTAGCTCGACATTTCTCAATGACATATTCATATTCTTTTTTTGTGATCTGTCAGTTTTAGATTGAAGTGACTTAGCAGCAGCAGCAGCAATTTTAGACGTTCTTCTCTGTCTTGACATTCATAGCTGGAAACTTCACCACCTCCTTTGTCTCTCACCTCTGTTCCTCCTGCATCGTTGTTTCTAGCTCCATTCACTGACTCTCTGTTTACTATTTTGATGTCTTCAGTATTGAACAAAGTAATTTACTGTGATTACATAGTATTATGTGTAGTAAATAAC
Source organism: Oryx dammah (assembly GCF_014754425.2). Lineage (NCBI taxonomy): Eukaryota > Metazoa > Chordata > Mammalia > Artiodactyla > Bovidae > Oryx > Oryx dammah. The sequence continues at coordinate 29,781,304 of NW_024070192.1, forward strand.
AGCTCGCTCCTTCCTACCCAATACTCAGTGAGGAGGGAAGGGGGAAGACACCAGGAGAAGAGAAGTGATGAGATGCATAAGCCAGCTTCCTCCTTCTGAACAAAATCCCAGTGGGAGATGGAGGTTGTGCAGGAGGGCGAGGAAACCCAAAGCAGAAGGATATTCACTCGATTTCCGCTGGGTCTCTAGGAAGAGAATACACATATCGATTCGTCAGGATTAGGCTAAGAAAATAGGTATTCTTGTATTAGGGGTATGAAACACCTTTGTATAAAGATTTAGGGTCTTACACAACCATTGGAAGAGCTGGAAGTGTGAATGAAAGATGAGATAACCCCACTGATTCCAGCCCCGAACGTCAATGAGGGAGTTTCTTGGAGCGGACCAGGAGAGCACTGTGCATTGTCTGTGCATTTATCTGGCTGCAGCTCCGCCTGGAGAGGAATGCCTTCCTTTCTCATCCGTCTTCCAAACGTCCCATGAGTGTGTCTCACTAGCAGACTCTCCCCTGGACCGTCATGGGAAGAGGGATTTTTAGAGGTTGTCGTGCCCAGCGTATGCATCTTCAGATTAAATCTTAGGGAGTGATTCCAAATCCAACACAGACAATCCAGGACTGGGAGAATTTCTTCCAGATGTGTGGACTGGCAGCCATGCAGAGGGTCCTCCTAGGCCTCTGGAGGGAGATGAATAGGTAAGGTAAGCCTGTTGTTGATGGATATGGGACAGCCCAGGGTACAATTTCACCAGCTGCAGACACTGAAAGTCACAGGCAAAGGACAGTATCACCGCAGAGGTCATGGGGACTATTCAGTTCCACAACGAGAAGGTGGATCTGAAATCCATCTCCAGGGTAGTCCAAGTCACAAGCCCTTGCCTCCAACACGTGCCAGCACACACAGTACTTTTCCTTGTGGACATTTTTTCACTTACATCTCACCTGTCTATTCTTGTCCCTCTGCAGACCGGGTTCCCTGCTCCCTCATCTGACTGTACGTGATGGCCATGCCCCAGACAGCAGCTTCAACCCCAAGGCTACCAAGCCCCCCAGCCCCCCAGCCCAAGACTGACTTCAGTACCCACCTTTCCCATGAGAGACATTGGTGTGCTCTATGCAGCTGTGGCTGGACTAACTCCAAATTGATAGTTATTCCCAGAAGATGCTGAAGGTAGAAAGAAGCCGTTTTCTGAGAGTTCCCAGCCTGTATGGTATTTCCCTTTTCTTGAAACAGAAAACTGCAGACTCTGAGCTAGTTCTTCCTCAGTTTGAAATCAATTAAACATCCCTCCCCTCCACATTGACAAAGGAATTATTAAAAGATACATTTATCAAAAACTCATTGCCCAAAAAGGTCACAAACAGGCAACATTCAGATGAGAGAGAACTGAAAGGCTGTAGTTAACATTTGCTGAAGGTAATAAAGGGAAGCAAAGACTTTGAGAGAATTTGATTACAAAATATTCTGCATTTTTAGTTAAGTCTTGAAGCAAATATTAAAGCTTTCCAGTAAGGGCCCTATAGCAAGAAGTGGGCATTCCAGACAAGAAGAAAAAAGAATAAGAAGGGTGACTAAGCCAAACCTGCACAAGCCATTGGCTTAGCCACCTGGCTGTGGATTACCACCACCTCCTTTGTGAGAACAGAACTTGGTCTCTGAACCCACCATCTACCCTTCAGAATTCATTGTATATAAACTTATAGTAAACCATGTGCAATTCTTTCCAGAATTTATGCCCACTGGTCATTACCAAATCCTTTGATTGTCTCATAAACCCCTTAGATGCTACATCTTCCATGTATTAGATGCTTAGATACTACGGCTGAATAGACTACAGTCCCTTTACGGAAATCTCTTAATGAGCCTTATTTTTGTTCTGAAAGTAAATTTTTTATAGTAGTATTTGCACTAGGTAGTCAGCTCTTTCAGGATAGAAGCTAAGTTCTGTTGTATTCATGTTCTAAACATATCAGCTTGTGTTTGGCACACGAGCCTAAGAAATACAGTACTTTGAATGTCATTAGTTGATGTAATCAATGCAGGAGTATTTTCAGGTAGGTCAGAAAATGAAGATCATGGCATCCGGTCCCATCACTCCATGGGAAATAGATGGAGAAACAGTGGAAACAATGTCACACTTTATTTTGGGGGCTCCAAAATCACTGCAAATGGTGATTGCAGCCATGAAATTAAAAGATGCTTACTTCTTGGAAGAAAAGTTATGACCAACCTAGATAGCATATTCAAAAGCAGAGACATTACTTTGCCGACTAAGGTCCGCTAGTCAATGCTATGGTTTTTCCAGTAGTCATGTATGGATGTGAGAGTTGGACTGTGAAGAAAGCTGAGCGCCGAAGAATTGATGCTTTTGAACTGTGATGTTGGAGAAGACTCTTGAGAGTCCCTTGGACTGCAAGGAGATCCAACCAGTCTATTCTGAAGGAGATCGACCCTGGGATTTCTTTGGAAGGAATGATGCTGAAGCTGAAACTCCAGTACTTTGGCTACCTCATGCGAAGAGTTGACTCATCGGAAAAGACTTTGATGCTGGGAGGGATTGGGGGCAGGAGGAGAAGGGGACGACAGAGGATGAGATGGCTGGATGGCATAACTGACTCGATGGATGCGAGTCTGAGTAATCTCTGGGAGTTGGTGATGGACAGGGAAGCCTGGCGTGCTGCGATTCATGGGGTCGCAAAGAGTCGGACACGACTGAGCTACTGAACTGAACTGAACTGAACTGAAGAGTATTAAACGGTATTGACTCGCCTCTATATTTTATCAACACTTCTCAATTCCAAGTTGCCTTGTAGCCCAGGACAGGAGTGGCAGGCTGGAGAAAAACATGAATGGAAATTCTGAGTGCTGCATACTGCTATCAACTGATCATTGATTGTTAGGTAGATTTCCCAATTTTTCTTAGCTTGAGGGCTTCTCGTTTGAAGATCTCTCTGTGTCTGTCTTACGGATTTAAATGATGAAATGTAGGGGGTCTGGATAACACGGAGTGCTGAAATGGCAACAGCAGGATGAATGAATTGAGTGTACATGCTCATGTGGTTTCTTGACGTTAATCTTTCATTCAATTATTTAACCTTTAATTCAGCAACTATTCACTATAGCAAGTACAGGCCTGGTGTTGAGGACATGATACTCTCTTTTTATTATTCTTTTTTATTGAGGAATAGTTGATTTGCAGCATTGCATTGATTTCTGGTGTACAGCATGATTCAGTTATACATGCACACGTATACATACATATATGTGAATGTATACATATATATACACATTCTTTTTCTTTATTCTTTCCATTATGGTTTGTGTTAGTTGCTCAGTCAAGTCCAACTCTTTGTGACCCCATGGGCTATATCCTGCCAGGCTCCTCTATTCATGGGATTCTCCAGGCAAGAATACTGAAGGTGATAGCCTTTCCTTTCTCCAGGGGATCCTCGCAACCCAGAGACTGAACCCAGGTCTCCTGCATTACAGGCAGATTTTTTACCATCTGAGACACCAAGAAAGTAGGATATTGAATACAGTTCCCTGTGCTACACAGTACAGCATTGTTTATCCATCCTATATATAATAGCTTGCATCTGCTAATCCCAAACTCCCATTTCTCCCTCAACCCTCTTCCCTTGGTAACCCTGAGTCTGTTCTCTATGTGAATCTGTTTCTGTTTTGTGCACAAGGTCATTTGTGTCTTAGTTTAGATTCCACATGTAAGTGACATCATATAGCATTTGTCTCTCTGGCTTACTTTGCTTCGTATGATAATCTCTAGGTGCATCGGTGTTGCTGCAGATGGCATTATTTCATTCTTTTATATGGCTGAGTAGTATTCCACTGCATATATGTACCACATCTTTATCTGTTCATCTCTTGATGGATATTTAGGATATTTCCCCATCTTCGTTATTGTGAACAGTGTTCTATGAACATAGGGGTTCTTGTGTCTTTTCAAATGAGAGTTTTAAGGACATGGTGCTCTTAAACATGCCCCAGGATAAATAGAATCCAGAATTCATGTCCAGCAAAGGCAGGACACTAAAAAAAAAACAAAACAATGTGAATGGAGTTATAATCAGCAACTGGACAATTTGCTATCAGCAAGAACTGTCTTGTTTAGTGATAAAACAAGAGGGAACAAGAGGAAGAGGTATGTGTTATTTGAGACAGCCTATGCCATCTGTGGATTTCCTGGTTACACTAATTTATACAGGGAATATTCTTCATGGTAATTCAGCTAGTCTTCTATTTCTCTTCCATCACTTGCTTATTGATGCTAAAATGAATGTATTGGGGGAGAAATGACCTTTAAAGGGTCAAATAAGGAGTAAGCTCCTTCAAAGATTAAAGATCTCTCCATTTTTAAAAATCTTTCCCTTTGCAGATATCAGTTCAAAGGAGAGATATGTTAACAAAACAGACTCGTAAGAGATATGATTGAGGTGAAACTGCTTGTTCTGTAGGCAGTGGAGCAAGACGAGGATTTCAGATGAAAGAAATTCAGGGGTATCTTGGTGGATGAGTTTAAAAGAGAGGAAAAAACCAAATTGTTCCTCATTTTAGAAAATAACAAATCTTTTTTGTCTGAGTCTGTAACCTCATTAAGACGAAGAATGTTTTGAATTCTTTCAGGGTGTAGGGGTGTCAGGTCTGGCTTTGGGGATGTTTTTGTGGATACAACCTCATTGTCTGTAACTTACATCATAATCTCTCCCTAATGGTACAAAAGGGGAGGTTTTCTTAGGGTATATTTTAAAAAATTAGTTTCTGCTGTACAGCAAAGTAAATCAGTTATACGTATACATATACCTCCCTTTTCAGAGTTCCTTCCCATTTAGGTCACTATAGAGCATTGAGTAGAATACCCTGCACTACACAGTAAGTTCTCATTTGCTATCTACTTTATACATAGTGTCAGTAATTGACATATATATGTCAGTCCCAATCTCCCAATTCATCCCACCCCCAACTTCCCTCCTTGGTATCTGTAAGTTTGTTCTCTACATCTGTGTCTCTATTTCTCCTTCCTTTGTAGAGGTTTTCTTTATAGAGAAATGGAAATGCTTTCAGCACTACTTTTCAGCCTTGGCCAGCCTAGGAAGTCTATTTATCATTGAGATCTCGGTTCCTGTCCTCTGTCAGCCCTGCTCGCCATTCCTAACCCCACTGCAGCGGTACCAGCCCCTCCCCATGCCTCCAGCCTAAGCATTTATTAATGCTACAGTATTTTTGATATTTCTTGCTCCTCTAGACAAGTGTGGTTCCTTTGGGGTGTTACTTTTCTGGGGTGCATGGTGAATTTGGGGATTTGTTGGTGGGGAAGAGGTTATTTTTGATTGTCACAGTGATCTGGAAGGTTGGGAGATGTACCTTCTTGTAATGCAAGAAATGAACCCACAAAAAGGATAGTTCCTCATCTTTCAATTTTTTAATGTTCAGCTGGACATTTACATTTGATGAAAGCCCAGTTTAAACTTCTCTGAACTTAGAATCTAACTCCACATTATATACAAGGTAGATCGCCACACCTGCATATATCCTGAATTCTCTAGGAAAAGAGCTACTAGGTAAGTCAAGGAAAGATCATAATTTTCTTTTAAAGAACTAGTTAATTGTTCACTAATTCAGTGACAATGGTTTTCATGACAATTGATTTAACAACAAAAAATATGAGCCTACCCTTGCAACTGTCATGGTCAAGGTGATTCTATACAGAGGGCACGCATTTGATGACTATATTATGGTGGGTCATGCTTGAGTATTTACATATTGAAATACATATTTCTCATGCAGCACTTTCATTTTTTTCATTTCTATTACGAAAAGGTGTTCTATTGATTTCTTTGATACATGGGACGATAGATTTTATTACTTGGATAAATAAAATTCAGGAGAGTAATAGGAGTGATTACAAAATGTTATGAAGAAGAAAGTGCTGGGTCTGATAGAGGTAAGAACTACTATAGCAGACCATAACTTCCTTGAAGATCTTCCTATAATTCAAGGGGAACAATCATATTTGCATCTTTATCACTGGTTCATAACAGAAGGCCTCCCGCTAGGAGACACCAATATATTTTAATGTTATTTCTTGTGTGTAACCTGCACTTCCTGTTTCTTGCTAATGGAAACCCTTCAAATATTAATACAAAGCTACAGTCCTCTGCAAAATCATTTCCTCTCAGCTATTTCAAGGAGTTATTGGGGAGTGCCTAATGGCAAATAAGATCAGCTTTGTAAGATATCAATCACTTTTATAACAAAAACACAGCTATGTGTATCTGGGAGCTTGGTGTATGAGAGAGGTCACTTGACAATTGGATAAAGAATAAATGACTTAATAAATGTTGTTGAGAAAATTGGCTCTCCATATTGAAAAAAAGTAGATCCCTGCCTCACACAAGGCACAAAAACCCTCTCCAGATGAATAAAGACAAATCTGTAAAGCAAAACATGAAAACAATGAGAAGAACACATAGAAGCATGTTTTTATGAACTTGGAAGAGGGAAGAATTTCCTAAACAAGACCCAAAAAGTACAAATCACAAAGAAGGGACTGACAAATTTAACCGTATTAAATGTTAAGATCTCTGAATTTCAAGATATCATCAAGTATTGCATTTCTTAATGAAAAAAAAGTTAGCAGTGTATCTAACTCATCAAGTGTCCAGGATATATTTTCAAGCTCCTATAAGTCAAGAAAGGATAAAAAAATGCAAAAGTAGACAAAAGATGTGAACAAATAAAAAGAGAAAACTCAGATGGCCAGTAGATCTATGAAAATTTCAACTTTGGTAGCTATCAAAAAGCGAAAATGGTAAGCTGTTTAATGGCAAACCCTTTAGCCTGGAAAAAATAGCACTTCTGAAAAAAGGTGTTAATGAATATTCAGATTTTCAGATGTGGTGATGAGCCTGTAAGTATCAACTTACTTGATACCCCTACTGCAGAGAAAAGCTTGCCATACTTCCTGAGTCACAGTATGTAACTCATCAAATCCATCGCTAGGTACTACTGTCAGTCTAGAGAATTTAAAACTGGTTTTAAAAAACCCACAGTAGAAAGTACCCTTTACAGGACAACTTGCACACATATACATGCACAGTTGTAAATAAAATAAGACATCATTTCATACAGCATTCGTGACCCTTAATTACATGTGATACACATTTCTATTTTTTTTTTTTACTATAGACTCTATCATGTTTCTTCAAAAATTTTGGTAATGACTTGCTAGATTTGTTTCATACTCCCCTAATGAACTGCAACAAATACTCCCCAAGATTAGCTCTCAAACACACATAATGAGATGTGTAAAACGATGACCAAAGAGAATCTCATTCTCCTTCTTACAACCAGTTTCCACTTGCAGATTGTCTACTCTCTTCTTTGAAAACTAGGAAACCATGAAAACATTGATGGTTGTTTCAAAGCCAAATATGTTACTTTTTGGCTGTAATAAAATACTTTTTCCTTGGAGCCTTTGAAGTTCTTTGAACTCCTTGGAATAAAAGTGTCAGCATAGTGTGGTGACATTGGCCCTTTTAAAGCTGAGCTCCATGTTTTAGGTGATAATCTCTGGTCCAGCTTCATGCAGGTTTCAGATCCTCAGTGTTTCTTTGTCATCCATTAGATATTCTTTCCTACCATAGAGATCTGAACATGTACCTGAGGCCAAGCTGTAGTTGTCACTATAAATTTCTCTTGCAATAGCTCAGTTGAATCACTGGCTAATAAAACGTCTCAGCTGGCAAACTCTAATGGTGATAGAATTACACCATGAAACCAGGTCGTGTGCAGCAGTAAATCCAAAGAATCAGTTGAAGAATCTGGATGAAAAGACACAGACACACGAAGCAGAAGATCAGCTCAAAAGGAGGGCTGGAAAATAGGTTCAACGTATAGTGTTAGGAGACTTGAAGGTGAGCAATGACTTCCTAAAGTAGAAAAGAGAAGAGAGAAGTCACTCAGTTGTGTCCAACTCTTTGCGACCCCATGGACAGTAAGGTGACCAGGTTTCTCTGTCCATGGGATTTTCCAGACAAGAATACTGGAGTGGGTTGCCTTCTCCAGGGGATCTTCCTGATCCAGGATCAAACCTGGGTCTCCCGCACTGCAGGCAGCCTCTTTACCATCTGAGCCACCGAGAAGCCCCAAAGTAGGAGAAAAGTGAAAGTGAAAGTGAAGTCGCTCAGTCGTGTCCGACTCTTTGCGACCCCATAGACTGTAGCCTACCAGGCTCCTCTGTCCATGAGATTTTCCAGGCAATAGTGCTGGAGTGGATTGCCATTTCCTTCTCCAGGGGATCTTCCAACCCAGGGTTCGACAGACGCTTTACCCTCTGAGCCAAGGTAGGAGAGGTGAGTTCCAAATCGTTAGGAGCGCACTTCCCAAACTGAAGGGAAGCACACCGCAAACCATGGCTCTATCTATCTATCTAGCACAAACCATCTAGCATGTCGCTAGATATCTTAACCATAAAATACATTCTGAGTTCAAATACGGTTGTGAACTTTGATGACGCATTGTTAAACAGATTGCTTTAATAGCTGAGATTCTCAGAAACTCTACATTTTAAGCCTTTATTGTAGTCCCCCCAGATGATCCCTAAATGGTTCCCTGCCTTGTTTCATCATGGAACGTCTAAGATATTTTTTTTCCCCAGAGCGTCCATTAGCTTCCCCTCAAACTGTTATTTTGCCCAAGTTTTTTTTTTTTTTTTTGAAAAACGTTATACAAGTTGGGGGATCAGGGAGTACATAAGAAAGAAAATGAGCAACATAGAAAAAAGGAACATAAAAAGTGAAAGCGTAAAACAAAATAACAGGAGAAATTATGGTATTTGTAACATTAAATATAGATGAATAAACATCTATATGGACATAAAAGTTTCTCATAGTAGATACAGAAATTAAACAAATTTTAATTTCAGAAGACCCAAGGGAAAAAATAGTAAGTTAGAACAAAAATGAGAATTGTCTTTGTATTACAAAATATAAACTTTGTAGTTTATAAAGAAACTTTAAATAAAATTTGAAAAAGAAGGAGTGGAAAGAAGGAAGGAGAAAGAAAAACGACTGGCAAAACTGACGACAAGAATAACAGGATTCATAACAAAACTGCATTTTTAAAAAGGAAGAAAGAAATAAGCCACAATAAAGTAATCATGATTATGAGCCTATATAATTCAAGGAACCTAGAATTGAAGTTTACAAATAAAGCTTATTACTAGCTGTACAAATAATATGTATGATCAAAAGCAGAACTGTGATCATTGGACTAAACTGTTGGATTACAAATACATGACAGACATGATTTGAACAATACAACTAATAAGGTTATTATTATTTTTTTAATTAATTAATTAATTTATTTTTAATTTTTACTTTACAATTCTGTATTGGTTTTGGCAATAAGGTTATTTTATCAAACATGTTTATATATCGTTTACACCCAAGAGAACACAATTTGTTTAAAAAATCCATCAAACACTTTACAAAGTTTTAAATTTTGTTGTTGTTCAGTTGCTCAGTTGTGTCCAACTCTTTGAGATCCCATGGACTGCAGCACACTAGGCTTCCCTGTCCTTCACTATCTCCCAGAATTTGTTCAAACTCATGTCCACTGAGTCAGTGATGCCATCCAATCATTTCATCTCCTGTTGTCCCCTTCTCCTGCTGCCCTCAATCTTTCCCAGCATTAGGGTCTTTTCCAATGAGTTGGCTCTTTGCATCAGATGGACAAAGTATTGGAGCTTCTGCTTTAGCATCAGTCCTTCCAATGAATATTCAGGGTTGATTTCATTTAGGATTGATTGGTTTGATCTTCTCGTAGTCCAAGGGACTCTGAAGTGTCTTCTCCAGCACCACAATTCAAAAGCATCAATTCTTTGGTGTTCAGCCTTCTTTATGGGCCAACTCTCACATCTGTGCTTGACTATTGGAAAAACCATAGCTTTGATTATTTGAACTTTTGTCCTAGGAAAAGATAGAAACTTTGCCAATTCAGTTCATCGGCCAACTTCATCTGTCATTTATTAAAGTGAGTTTCAAGACAACAGGTGCAAAGAACTGTGGGGACAGCTATTATCTAGAAGGAAGAGAATTGAGACAGCACGGCTGATAAAGAGAGGTTGAAAAAGCACATTGTTTGTTATAGAACTTGACTGTGAAGGGAGCCAGTGGGCTTCCCTGGTGACTCAGGAAAGAATCCACCTGCAATACAAGAGACCTAGGTTCAATCCCTGGTGGGGAAGATCCCCTGGAGTAGGAAATGGCAATCCACTCCAGCATTCTTGCCTAAAAAATCCCATGGACAGAGGAGCCTGGTGAGCTACAGTCCATGGGATTGCAGAGTCAGGCATGACTGAATGACTAACACATGCACACACAGAGGACCAAAACTTTGGGAAGCCTTTCCTGGGTCATAGTTATCATTCACAGGCCCTGTTGACTTAGAGCATTTAGGTCTCCACACACATCTTCTCATTTATAAAAATGTTCCTATACTGAGTTGCAGAGTGTAACTCCTGCTCAAAGTCATGTCCTCCCAGAACCTTGCAGACATCATTAGTTAAGATGAGGCCACACCAGATTAGGGTCAACCCTCAACACAACGACTGCTGTCCTTATAAGAAGGCCATGTAAGGACACGGACAGCCATACTCACAAGGAGAAGGCCAAGTGGGCAGGGTAGGGTGGTGGAGGGGCAGAAATGGGAGGGATGTAGCCACCAGCCAAGGAATGCCAGCAACCCCCAGAATCTAGAAGGAAGCAAAGTAGTACTCTTTCTTAGAATCTTCAGAGGGGGAGTGGTCCTGCCCACACCTTGATTTCAGAATTCTAGCCTCCACAACTGGGATAGACAACATTTCTGTTTGTTTAAAGCCACATCATTTTGATTGTGGTAAAAATGTGATCATTTTGAAATGGAACAAGAGGACTCTATGGTCCTTCCCACCACTTCCTGTCCTCTGAGACTTTTGTCTGTAGAAGAACTTCAGTCAAAGAATAAATTTAACCAGAGGAGTGGGAAAATGCAGATGCAAAGGGAAGCAGTCAAATAGGACAACATAATAATAGTTTAGTCATTAAGCAAAGTCAAAGACCTTTAATTCCTTTTCAAGAGCAGTAGATAATATTCTGAGCCGTATCCTGTGAGCTATTAGTATAGATACTAAGACCCCCACCAGGTGGAAGACGTTAACTACATGATGCCCAGGCTGCAGCCATGACGTTGTTGTTGTTCACTCCCTAAGTCATGTCCGACTCTTTGCGACCCCATGGACTGCAACACGCCAGGCTTCCATGCCCTTCACTGTCTCCCACAGTTTGCCATGACATAAGCTGCCACAGGAGACCCCGGTTCAGTTCCTGGGTCGGGAAGATCCCCTGGAGACGGGAGAGGCTACCCACTCCAGTATTCTTGGGTTTCCTTTGTGGCTCAGCTGGTAAAGAATCCACCTACAATTCAGGAGACCTGGGGTTTGATCCCTGGGTTGGAAGATCTCCTGGAGAAGGGAAAGGCTACCCGCTCCAGTATTCTGGCCTGGAGAATTTCATGGACTCTATAATCCATGGGGTCACAAAGAGTCGGACATGACTGAGTGATTTTCATTTTCAAGATGCCACAATTCTGAGAACAGGCCTCAAGAAAATGGGAATAAACCAACCCTGGAACTGAAGACTAACTACCTAAAGCAATCAAGATGATGTTGGTCAGACTGCTGATGACCAATTTCAAGATGACTGGCAGAGCTGACTGTGCTGCTGCTGCATGGAGCCCCCTCCTTCTGTCTATAAAATCTCTTGCCCCCTTGATTTTCATGGGTGGAGTCGGCTTTTGGGCAGGAATCCGCCAGGGCCTGTGTGCTTTCAGGTCATAGTGCGCTGTGTTTTATCTTTTCCATTTCTAAGTCAGTGTTCTCAAGTGGTCACTGAACTTATAGAAGAGTGATAAATAGCACAATTCCACATGTCCAAGCATAAAGTGATGCCAAAAGTAACATTTCCCCCAATTGTTCGAGAATTGTTCTTATAAATGATTTCACACATTTGGACTCAATTGACTTTTTAGCGGAATGAAATTAATTGCTCTTAATAAAATTTCAATTTATAGTCAAGTCTTGCCTAATTCATTAAAGGAGAGTAATTTTTGATCTTCCCCTTCCTTCCTCAGTAATCCTTAAAGAGAGAACTTGAAAAGATAAGTCAGCAGCATAATGAATCCTTTCAGCTCTCTAACTAGAAGTGTTGTATCGCTGACTTCTGTATTTACTCTCCTCTATTTACTGAATCAATAAAGTTTTCAGAGCTCTTTTTCCTTGTTCAAACAAAACCAACACATTCTCCACCCTCACACCCTCATTTCACGAAGGAATTTGCTTTAATCATAATTAAATTAAAGCTCCTGAAGTTCTTATTCCACGACCAATGTTACAAGGATTCTGAGCAAATAGTTTGCCAAAGCCTGTAATTTGTGTAGTAATGCCATCAGTTCATCTCTGGGATTTGCAGCAATGACTACTTTTTAGCTCAGCCTCATGCCTAAAAAGCATTTTAATGGGCTCAAAATGACCATAAGTGCTATTTGCAAAAGCCAGAAAATTGTGGATAATAATATTCTGTGCAGGAAATCATTCTCTTAAACTAATCCCCACATTCTGTTCATTCCGTCTGCCTAGGTTTTGCACGACTCTGCTTAGAATTGAATAATGTCTCCTGGGGTCACAAGCCAATGACATTGGTGGAATTCTTCATGTTTTCCTGGAAGATGCTTAATATCATCTCATCAGGTAAGGCCAAGCGGAGAGTGGAATCTCTTTTCTGAATAACTTGAAACAAATGACCCATATTATTATCCTTACGTCCCACTTCACTTTAGGTGTAAAGAGCAAAAAAGATGCCTGCACATCAGTTCGATCTTGAGCTTGGAGTTACCATTCAGACGAGTCCACGGGCAAGTGTAAGTTGTCAAACAGCTTTGATCAGTTATTCTTCTATTAGTCAATATGACAGTTCATAGACTGTGCCAGCCTGCCATGAGATTTACACAAGGCCCCTCTTCCAGGAAATACTGTCATTGGAAAAGCCAAAACAAGCTGGGGAGTCAGAAATATCACTGGGTGTTCATGTTCCTGCTAATTACAGATGGCAAGTGTCCTGGGCACAGGGCTTAACCTCTACAGTCTGACATGGTCAATTAATTCAAATGAGGTCCATCCAGGGTCCATGTGAAAATATCTTTTTCTTTGAAAAAGTCAACCAGGGAATGACCCTGAGGGATGGGATGGGGAGGGAGGTGTGAAGGAGGTTCAGGATGGGGAACACGTGTACACCCATGGCCGATTCACGTGAATGTATGTCAAAAACCACCACAATATTGTAAAGTAATTAGCCTCCAATTAAAAAAAAAACCAAACACATAATGCATGCTAAAAAAAAAAAAAGTCAACCGGGGAAGATTGTGTGTTTGGGGAGGTGGTGGGCGAGCATAGCGTGTGGAAGCAAAACCAGTCGAGTTGAGAGTTGAACTGTGAGTCTTAAAGTCTCATAAACCTAGGAAGCGAATGCAGAGTCATCATTTCCCTGCACGCACCCATAACTTAATTCCCTGATTGTTTCAGAGCCTCTTTAAGCAGAGATTAAACCTACAACTAGCTCTAGCCGCAAGAATCAACGAGTTAATTAACTGATTAGGAGATATGCCGTTTTCTAATTTTTAGCTCATTTTAAAAGGATAAAGGGATCCCTTGGTAAGCTCTGGGACTGGTAAGCAAAGGGTAACCCTCTGCCTCGTCTTGTTTATTTTTTGATTTTGGCTCAAGACTCTGTAGAGTGGACAGCGGGGCAGGTCTGTGGGTACTGGGGTGACCAGCTGACCAGCTGACAGGTATCCCCCCACTTCTAAGGCTGTTACCAAGGAGGGCCCAGGAACTAGAAGATGTCAGTCATATCAAGTAAAGTTTCTGGTGGGGGATGGGGTAGCAGAGAAGGATAAGGATGAAGCAGCGGCATGGAGGCAATGGGATGCAAGCGGTATAAACCACGCTTCTCTTTCTTTCACCAGATTTCTCTTAGGTGATCTTGAAGTTGAAGAGTCCTTGTGAAAGTCACCAAGCCTCTTGAAGATAATAGATTCTCTCTTTCCTCCACGATCGCACCCTCCGGTGTGGCCATGGCACTCAGTTTGAGCAGTGAGGTACCAGTGGATGAGAGGCAGCCTATCTCCACTCAGAAGCGTGAGGAGCCAGTGCAGCATGGACCATGGTACCCTCTCCTCCGCCTCTGTGGTCATTGCGTGTGTGTGTGCATGCTAAGTCGCTTCAGTCGTGTCTAACTCTTTGCAACCCTATGGACTGTGGCCTGCATCTCTTATGTCCCCTGCACTGGCAGGCAGATTCTTTACCACTGTACCACCTGGGAAGCCCTTCTGTGGTTATTACCAATTACCAGCCCCGCAGTTGCTCCATTGACCTGGGGCCCAGAGTGGGTAAAGGCATGGAGTAGGGTCCCCAGCCAACTTGTACTGGACATGTAACCTGAGACAGAATAACCTTTATTTTTTATCCCTGCTCTTAGGTAAATCAATAGGTAATGGTACATTTCAGCCCTAGTTGATTATGATGAGATGAACTGACGTCAGTAAAACAACTAGAACTGGAAAGAGAAACATGTCAAAAAAAAAGTTAGATTGGAAAGGCCCATTCCTTCATTTTAATATCCTCTGATTACTGTTAAATTAAAACATTAAAATGTGTTACCAATGGAAGCAGAAACGTATAAAACATGGAAGTAGCACAGGGTTTGCACTAACTGACCAGTGTTCTTTTGTGATGGGCTTCCCAGGTAGCATAGTGGTGAAGAATCTGTCTATCAATGCAGGAGACACAAGAGATGTGACTTTGCTCCCTGGATCAGGAAGACCCCCTGGAAAAGGAAATGGCAACCCACTCTAGCATTCTTGCCTGGAGAATCCCACGGACAGAGGAGCCTGATGGTCTACAGAACACAGGGCAAAGAGTGGGATATGACTAAGCAACTGAGCACACCTTTTATGAAGTGATTCAAGGGGCTTGACCTGGGAGTCCAGTCGATCTTCATCATCTCAAATCTCCATGTACCACTGTCTTTTTCAGACCCTGGAAATGCTGAGATGCTGGGAGGCAGCTTCACTAAAACTCATTTATTACAAATCTGAGGGTGGAGGCAGATTTGGTCACCTGTCTAGTCCCCCGAGCTAGTTGGAAACAGAGTCTGATCCACACACACCTCTTCCGACAGCTCTTCAGTGTGTCCATCAGAATGTGCACTTAGAGTAATGAACTTGTGTCGTTAATATTTTGGGCATGTTCCATGGTTGTAAAGAATCCCACAAGGGGAAAGTCGTTGCTGAGGACAGCAGTATTTTATAGCTGCTGCTGATTTACAGGCCGGTAAAGCCAGTCTTCAGTTGCCCTTGAGGATACAAAAGGCCAAAAAAGACAGTGTGTGAAATCACCCAGACACATCTTGATCTACCCTGATATGAGGATGGGATTCAAAGCTAGTGAGCACCTTAGGTACACATATTTCTTTCTTAGGTGTCTTTAGTTTACCCACCTTATTCTTTTTTTAAAAAAACTTATTTATTTGGTTGCATCATGCAGGATCTCTCATTGTGGCTCGTAGGCTCCAGAGTGTGTGGGCTCAGTAGTTGCAGCTCTTGGGCTTAGTTGCCCTGTGGCATGTGGGATCCTACTTCCCTGCCCCGGGATTGAACCTGTAGCCTCTGTATTGCAAGGTGGAGTCTTAACCATTGGACTACCAGGGAAGTCCCAACCCATGCCCTTCTAAGAGCTCATTTCTCCTGGTGCCTGCTTGTGGGGTTCTGAGATAGACACAGAGCAAAAAAGGACAATAAGGACCAACATGGCAGACAGAAGAAGTAAGGGACCAGCTAGGGGCCAATGAAAGCAGTCCCATGTGTGAATAAGGTAGGGCCCTGAAAATGATCAAAAAAAGGGGGTCATAAAATAGAAAAAAATAGATGTTTTCATGTTAAGATAGTGAGAAGGCATTCAGAAGATGATGTGTCCTTGCTTGTGCTTGAAGATGGAAATCTAGGCAGGTAGGAACAGCGGGTTTTACTTGGCGAGCAGGGCGAGAAAGGAACATCCGAATCCCAGAGTCCAGCTGACTAGGAGAGGTAGGTAGACACACTGCAAAGAGTTTGAATCAGAGAAAAGTCATCCCAAGTTAGTAGGGGACTCAAGTCATTAACCCTCCACCTCTGTTCAAGCTGCCTGCTTACTGAGTGTCCGGGGCTGGTGGGAACAGAGTCAAACTGGCAGAGAACAAGAAAACACAGAGGACAGTGATGGGAATTATGAGACAATTCTTCAGTGAAGGGACTACATTTTTTCCCTTCCAGATTGAGTTGGTATAGTATATTCCTGGTTCTCAAGATACTCATAGCTTTGGGACTTTGAAATGGTAAATATTCACAAGGTGTGAAAGAGCAGGATACATAACTGTATGGCCCTGTGTGTTAGTCACTCAGTGTCCAACTCTTTGCAACCCCATGGACTGTGGCCCGCCAGGCTCCTCTGTCCACTGTGGTAAACAATCCACCTGCAGGAATTGCAAGAGACTAGGGTTCAAACCCTGGGTTGGGAAGATCCCCTGGAGGAGGAAATGGCAATCCACTCCAGTATCCTTGCCTGGAGAAGCCCATGGACAGAGGAGCTTGGTGGGCTATGGTCCATGGGGTTGCAAAAGAATCAGACACCACTTAGTGACTAAACAGCAACAATTCACATTTAATCTATAAGACTGTCTAAATATCATTTGCTGTGGAATCAAGTAGTGGGTTTAGTTTATGAAGTAAACTCTAATCCAGTGTCATTCTGGGTGTCACCTAAAGGATATAGAGATTGAGTGATCAAATTGACCTGTGCATTGCATGTTTTAAAAGTTACTATTACAATATTTTCATCCTTTAAGTGAAATCACCCAGCTTGTTCATTTTAGTTTTTATGGGGAATTAAAGTTCTTTTTGACATTATTCTCAGAGCCCTTGAACTTTCAGCCAGGTTTGGATTGCTTGTTTTTGCAATCTACTGCAAACAATTTTTTCTAGAATTAAAAAAATTGTATTCCCGGATTTATTTTCCCTTCACAGTTTACCAAACTCTTGATCTTACCAGTCTCAAAATTACTTTCGCCAATCTGATGGGCATGAAATTGTTGATGTTTTAATACCTATCTCCCTGATCACCGGTGAAGCAGAGAACTTTTCCATAGGTTTACAGAAAGTTTATTCTCCTATTTTTGTTAATTCCTTGTTAATGTCATTTGACTTTTTTTCTTTTGGAGTATCTACCTTTTCCTTTTTTATTTGTAGGAGTTCTTTGTCCTGAATATGACTCCTTTGTTAAAGATTCTTCCCTATCTGAGACTTGATTTTTTACCTTTGTTTTTGGCATCTTCTGAAGCACATAAAATTGTTAAACTTGGAATTAACTTATTTATTTTATTTTAAAATAAAAGAAACACTTTTAAAATAATGAAATTTGACAAAATCAGATGTATCAACATTTTCCTCAGTGAGTCAGTTTTTATTTCCTGTTGAAGTAATCCCTTCTTCCCTAGCATACACGTGCTGCTCTCCAAGTATCCTTTTGCAATAACAGGAAACATTCCCCTAGAGAAATTGCTGATTCCATATCCAGGGCTGAAAATGTAGAAGATGTTCTTGGAACATCTTAGACCTGAAAGCAAAGAAATTATCAAAGTATAAAGAGAGTGTGAAAAGGACACAGGAACAAACTCGAAGGGACTCTCAAGTCAAAGTGGAGACAATTTGATGATCACGATAGTACTGTGGAAAATAAAAAGCAGTTTGTTGTTGTTCAGTTGCTAAGTCATGTCTGACACTGCGACCACATGGATTGCAGCAGTTAATAGATATAAAATATATATATATATAATTAAATATATTATAAAAGCAGTTAAATATATAAAAATCCATGAGTCCCTAATAATACAAGCAAGTAAGTAGAATTCATGATACAATTCTCTCAAATTTTATGTATGCTTGAAAGTACCGATAGTCAATATTTTTAAAATATCTAAATGGCACAAAGGACAATAATTCTTGCAATAAATAAACAATGAATTTTTAAAAATTTATGTTACTGAAGTATAGTTGATTTATAATGTGCAGTTAATTTCTGCTGTACATTGCCTTGTTGTATGGCAGAAATCAACACAACATTGTAAACCAATTTCCCCCCATTAAAAAATGAATTAAAAAATTTCTACTGTACAGCGAAGTGATTCAGTTAGTTATACATATCAACACATTCTTTTTCATATTCTTTTCCATTACAGTTTATCCCAGGATATTGAATGTAGTTCCCTGTGCTATACAGTAGGACCTTGTTCATCCATCCCATATATGATAGTTTGCATCTGCTTATCCCAAACTCTCCATCTGTCTATCCCTCTCCCATCCCCCATCCTTCTTGGCAACCACAAGTCTCGCACAACAAAGTTTAATAATAAAAAGAAGAAATCCTTTCTGACACCGCACCCCCCCTCCCTCCACCCAGATTGCCAATGTTATTCACTCGTCAATTGTTTTACATTTTCACATTGAGTTTTGCTGCTGAAGGAGGAAACAGACAGAGCTGGACTCCATCTTAGGCCAGGCTGTGAACATTAGGCTACACGCAGGGTCACCCTCCCAGTGCACTCTGAACTTTGTGCCTGGTGTCTATAGCAGTGGCATACCAATGGGAAACCAGACCCCTGGATAAAAGAGCTTCAGGACTTGTACTTGGACTGTCCGTTGCCTAAAAGAATATGCTAATTATCTCTGTAATGGAACAAAGTCGTAAACTCCATTATGTTTATCGGGATATGACCACAGTCCTATTGATAAATGTCCACTGTGTATCTAGTCTTGTGACACATGAATCATGGGTTAACTTTGATCATATCTCTTTTTACCTTGTCCAGACTAGTTTCAAGGAATTTGGGGAGGTGGGTTTGAGCAAGTACACTTAGGGTATATAAGGTTTTCACAAAAACCAGTCGGGGTCCTTGGCTAAGAGGAGACTCTGCCTTGGGCCCGCTGGTGTAATAAACTGCACTCCACTATCTGCATTGTCCTTCTGAGTGAATTTGTTTCCCGGAACACGTGGCTACAACATTTGGTGCATTGGCCAGGAAACTCCTCACTTTGAGGAGACAAGTCCCATTTGGGACTACTCCAAGAACTTGAGGCTTGACTCTTCTAGAGGGGGGAAGGTGCCTCACCCTTCTGGAAGGATTCTGCTTCTCAATGCCCGGACCTTTCACGTTAGCAGGTAGTGGATGGCAGCAGGGGAACTGAGTGCTCAGGTGAGGAGGAATCCATCCGGCAGGGTGGAAGAGGGGGCCTGATCACCCCTCAGGAGCGACTAGAAGGAGCGGGGACCCACAGGAGCCTGGAATAGACAGGTGGCGATTGCTTGGTACACAGGTCGATGAACGTCAGGGTTTAGGAAGGAAATTTGTAAAGGTCATTTAGGAGGTGTGTCCACGCCATCTCGGGGAAAATTATTACCAAACAATCACCAGGGGATTTTAGGATAGAAAACTGGTCCTTGTATGCTCGTATTCTGTCCTCCCCCAGGAGGTGTCCCATCTGCTGTGAAATTCTTGACCCCCTCGGAATTGTCAGGCTAGAAGGAAGGGGACACATAAGTGAGTATGAATTGGCTTTCCCAGAGATGGCCTTGGATATGGGATATTTAACCCATCTGTGTTTTCATCTGCACCTGACCAAGCCCACCAAGGCAGAACGGACTTTAAGGGAGAAACAGTCTTGGACGACGCGGTGTTCTGGTTTGGCTGTGCTGACCGGCAGGTGAAGACATGCCAATCTCCCTTCTCCCTCTGGGATCTGGCAGGTAAGGCTCTTCTCACCCCAATTAGGAAGGAGGCAGAATGGCAGTTTAAGTGTCATTGAGTGGAAATATCAGAAGTACATAGGGTACTGAGAACTTCATAGACAGAATGAAAAGGAAAAGTAGAAGAAGGTCCGAGAAGGTAAGCAAGATGGGGGGAAGTGAACCTAAGGCAACTGTGTTGGAGTGCATGATTAAAAATTTAACGAGGAGGAGACAGTGGGGTGAAGATGAAGCCTAACCGCCTCCACATACTCTGTGAGGTCGGATGGCCCCCTGTGGGAGTAGGATGGCCCCCAGAGAACACCATGAACTCAAAAATAGAGGAAGCAGTCTATACAGTAGTCACAGGAGAGCCAGGACACCCAGATCAAAATCCATATATTGACTCATGGCTAGGGCTAGCTCAAGACCCTCCTACCTGGACAAGGTTCTGTATCCAGAAGGGAAAGGGAAAAATATTAATGGCACAAAAATGGACTGATGTTAAAAAAGGAAATTCTACAGGATTTGGACGGGGATGACCTGACCCCTCCCCCATATTGGATAAGGACACGCCTGCCTCCCAGTGCTCCACCAGGACCAGAGGCCGCCTTAATGCCCAATCCAGGGCCAGGTGAAGTTCCTGCAGTAGCCACTCCTATTCTGCCAGCTCTCCCAGAGTTCATAGAGCCGCCATTTTGGTGGACTCCAATCCCAGTGACAGAAGCGTCTGGCCAACATGTCCAGGATCTGGCTCCAGCTGAACCGCCCAAGCTATACCCACCTCTCCTGGTGAGTACTGACAAGAAGGGGAGGGAGACTTTGGAATTAAGCAGAGACTGCACTCTGCCAGGGAGCCAGAGGGAACAAAAGAGAACAGACAAGAGATTTACAATGCTAGCTGCTGCTTTGGGAAAGTCTATCTCAGGCCCTCCAGAAAACCTCCTCTGCAACCAGTCCCAACAGAGGCTCCGGGCCCCATTACAGCCAAACCACTGTGCCCGGTGCCGAGCTTTTGGCCACTGGAAGAATGAATGCCCTAAGGCAAGGAAGGAAGAGGATGGCTCCCGCAGTTGTGGGGCTTGCTGACTTGGAAATTAAATAGGGCTGCCGGGGCTCAGAGATGTCAGGTCCCCGAGAGCCCATGGTAACCTTAAAAGTGGGGGACCAAAACATTGACTTCATGGTGGATACAGGAGCAGAACTGTCGGTAGTAACAAAACCTGTGGCATCACTGTCCAAAAAGACTACTGCTGTAACTGGGGTATCGGGAGAAGAGATGATTAAATCGTTTTGCCAGCCCAGAAAATGTCAGATGGCGGGGCACCAAGTGATTCATGAATTCCTCTACATTCCTGAATGCCCAGTAGCCCTGTTGGGAAGAGACTTGCTCTCCAAACTAGGAGCACAAGTGACTTTCTCCCCTGAGGAGAGGCCCACCTTCTGGATGGACACTCTGACTTATTTGCTCCCTCTCTCAAGATCCCCCCCAAGATGAGTGGAGGTTGCATGAGCCTCCGAAGGAAGAACCAGGTGGGCTGGAAGAGCATGAGAGAGAGCCAACTCAATTATTCCCTGAGGTCTGGATGGAAGACAACCCCCTCTCCCTCCAGGCTGGCTAAACATCAAGCCCCAGTGATAATAGAGCTCAAATCAGGCACCATCCCGGTTAGAAAGCACCAGTACCCACTACCGATAGAGGCCTGGTCCAGCATACTGCCCCACATCAATAGATTGAAACAAGCAGGCATTCTAGTAGAGTGCCAGTCGGCTTGGAATACGCCGATCTTGTCAGTCAAAAAGGAAGGAGGACAGGACTATAGGCCTGTACAAGATCTCAGGCTAGTCAGCCAGGCTACTGTGACTTTACATCCCACTGTTCCAAACCCCTATACCTTACTTAGCCTCCTCCCGCCAAGGACTAAAGTTTATACTCGCCTAGATCTCAAGGATGCCTTCTTCTGCATATGCCTCGCCCCAGTACCACAGCTCATCTTTCCCTTTGAATTGGAAGATCCAGTCGAGGGCACCAAAGAACAGCTCATCTGGCCTCCCTGACAAGGGTTTAAGAACTCCCCAGCCATTGGGGAAGCCTTGGCTTCTGACCTGGACTCATTCCATCCGGAAGAGTATGGATGTTGGCTCCTACAATATGGGGATGACCTGCTGCTGGCCGCCGAAACCAAGGAAAAATGCTGGGAAGGGACAAAAGCACTTCTCCAGCTGCTGATGGAAGCACGTTACCGGGTGTCAGAGCAGAAGGCACAGACCTGCAAGGAGGAGGTAAGGTGTCTGGGGTTTGTTTTAAAGAAGGACACAAGGTTCCAGACCTTAGTTGGGTCCTATATACTGATGGCACTAGCCTGATAAAACAAGGACAACGGCTGTCAGGTTAGCCAAAGCGGAAGGGGCCATCAAGACTGAAAAGGGATGGTGGGAATTGCCAAGTGGCAAAGTATTGGTACTGGAGGAGCTGGCACACACTCTGCTAAGCCAAACATACCAAGCGACCCATCTAGGCCATGCTACCTGCTCACAGGTTAATGCTGCCTCTAGGGTATTCAGACAAAAACCTCTGGGTATTCAGCTGAAAGGCACGCTGCCCTTTGAACACCTGGGAGTGGACTTCACTGAAATGAAACCTCACCGACACTACTGTTACCTGCTGGTCATGGTATGTATGTTCTCGGGATGGGTAGAAGCTTTTCCTACCTGCACTGAAAGAGCATCAGAAGTAGCCCGGTGCCTGCTTAGGGAAATGGTTTCCAGATTTGGACCTCCTACCAGCATTGGATCAGACAATGGCCTGGCTTTTGTAGCTGATTTAGTACAGTAAGCAAAACTTCAAACATCAAATGGAAACTGCACACTGCATATAGGCCCAGAGTTCTGAGATGGTGGAATGAACCAACCAGACACTTAAAGAGACTCTCCAAGTGGATCATAGAGACTGACTGCTCCTGGGTGGACTTGCTTCCGACGGCTCTGCTCAGACTCAGGATGACCCACAGTCCCAAGGCTATTCTCCATATGAAATTGTGTATGGGAGGCCCCCTCCCATAATAAAACAGGTGTCAACAAATTTGCCTCAGGTAAGGGGGGATAGGATTTCACAGCAGATGAAACTGGGTAAGGTGATAAATTGGGTAACTAAGTTTGTACAAGAAAGGGTGCCGTTTCCCCTTGGGGAACAGATTCATGAGCTTACGCCTGGTGACCAAGTATGGGTCAAAGATTGGAAACTTGATTTGCTAGCCCCTTGGTGAAAGGGCCCTTATTCTTTTCTAACTACTCTTACTGCAGTTAAAGTTGCAGGTATTGTCCCTTGGATCCATCATATAAGGGTGAAGAGAATATACCATGCAGACCCAGAAAACACTGAGTAGACTACACAGAGGGACCTTGATGACCCTCGAGAGACTAAGACCTTCCTTAAGAAGAAGGAAAAAAAGATCCTGGATGAGCCCCTTCAGGATGAAGCTGCGCAATCAACTCCTGCCGCTTGGCCTCATCAATGTGATTTTGAATTTAACTTCCGTTCAACTCAGGACAATGTTTTCATCTCATGGGCACATTCCTACGCAGACTTCCACAACACTCCCAGCTGCTGGGTATGTGGGGCTGTGCCTCTGTCAGTGATGGATGGACTTCCTTGGTGGGTGTCACCACTCTGCCAAGGAGATTTTAAACCACTCTTCTTTTCTGGGATGACAAAAAGAGACTTTCCTCTCTCTTGTCAATCATAACCTCTCCTTGCTCTCCTGGTGTAAGACCTACAGTCAATAGACTCAGGTCATGGGGTTACATTTGATATAAATGCCAGTGTAACAAAAGCCTAACCTACAACAAGCCCTGGTAAATCTACCTTATTTACATGCTAAGTGGACAAGATCTGTGTTTCAATGGTATGAGTATATTGCTGCCTTATTTGTACCCTCTACAGGGACAACAGATATTATGATTAAAGTAGAGGCCTTGACTGATTTCACAAAACAGGCCCTCCTAGATAGAACAAAAGCCATCCAAGCCTTAAATGAAGAGCAAATACAAATGAGAAAAGTGGTAATTCATAATAGAATGGCTTTGGACATACTCACAGCTGCTCAAGGAGGGACCTGTGCTATAAATAAGGTTGAATGTTGTGTATACATTCCTGACTTATCTGGCAATGTATCAACTGCTTTAGATGACATGAAAAACCAGGTAAAAGCAATGTCACTGAAAACATTCCTTTCTGGACTTTGGTCCTATCTTGGGTGAAGGGTGGCGATTCATGGAAAACTATATTTACCAGCGTTATAGTTGCCTTGATAGTTCTGCTTTGTGGACCCTGAATTTTACAATATATTATGAACTTTGTAACCCGAAGGTTGACGTCATTCTCCCAAACTGGCGGTCGGAGAGCCAGGGTGCAATATATCCCTATGAATGATGCTCATAATATGAGTTAAGAGCATCAAGAGAGGGGAATGAAGGAGGGAACAGACAGAGCTGGACTCCATCTTAGGCCAGGCTGCGAACATTAGGCTACACGCAATGGTCACCCTCCCAATGGACTCTGAACATTGTGCCCGGTGTCTATAGCAGTGGCATACCAATGGGAAACCAGACCCCCCAGATAAAAGAGCCTCAGGACTTGTACTTGGACTCTCCGTTGCCTAAAAGAATATGCTAATTATCTCTGTACAGAACAAAGTCATAAATTCCATTATGTTTATCGGGATATGACCACAGTCCTATTGATAAATGTCCACTGTGTATCTAGTCTTGTGACACATGAATCATGGGTTAACTTTGATCGTATCTCTTTTTACCTTGTCCAGATCAGTTTCAAGGAATTTGGGGAGGTGGGTTTGAGCAAGTACACTTAGGGTATATAAGGTTTTCACAAAAACCAGTCGGGGTCCTTGGCTAAGAGGAGACTCTGCCTTGGGCCTGCCGGTGTAATAAACTGCACTCCACTATCTGCATTTTTCTTCTGAGTGAGTTTGTTTCTCAGAACGAGTGGCTACAACACTACAACTTCGGTTTATTTCTGAGGCAGGGATATATATCTACAAAACATTTATTGATTTGTCCATCTTTTCCCCCATTTAATTATAACATCTCCTCAATCATACAACAATGTCTCATAAAGGATTAGATCTATTTTATATGCTATCTTTGGATCCATCGATCTGTTTATCCCTCTGCTGAAATTATAATAGGTCTTAATAGGAGGTAAGTCAAGCCTTTTCTTTTCCCTCAAATTTCCAGACTATAAGAAGCAGCACCTGGAGATGGATATAGAGGCTATAGACTCTGGACTTTGCTAAGAAGCACAAATAGTTGAAACTTTGTTTTTACCCCCTTGGGGAGGGATGTGAATGTGTTGCGTGCATCATATAACTTTGTTCGATCAGCCAAAATGCTCAACAATGCCAGGAAATCAGTTTCTGTTCTCTCTTTCTTCCTTAGTTTAAAAACCTCAGATTTTGGCTGGGCTTTCATTTCCCAGTTTTCTTATGGTTATGCATAGCATATTTGAATTCTGGTTGATGATATGTGAGGGAAGCAAGTTTCAAGAAATGTCTCTACATGATTGCTGACATGTGATTTTGCCCTTTTTCTTTTTTGTCTATTCTTCCCTCTTCAAGCCTCCCCGCTTATTAAATTATGCTTTAATACTCTATTCTTTTTTATGTTCAGCCGATTTTTTATCTTTCTTTTATTTTTGGTCAGTCTACTTTAAAACAAATTATTACTATTTTATTGAAGTATGGTGATTTTTCTCTTCTTCCATTTTGATACCTGGAGCTCAGATATGATGGTTGGAGTTTGGGCCTTTATCTTTGATCATGAGAGCAAGGTCTCCTTGAGACAGGCTGGGATCTGAGATAGATCTGGAACTCTTTGCTTCAGTAATTGCACACGGACAAATGTGTCCTCGGAGCAATGAAATACAAAACAACTATGAGGGATGAAAAGTAACTGCATGCACGTGCAGTTGGGGCAAATTAGGGACAAAAGATACAAAAACACCCAAAACCCAACTACCACTTCCGAAAAGCCCAGAGCAAAAGTAGAGTACTGCACATGCCCCCTGCACCCAACACCACCAAAGGGGTGGACTAACCACCAAAACCACCCCACCCTTGGGCACAACCCTACCCTCATTTGGGTTTAAAAAACCAGCTCAATCCCTCTTGGTGAACAAGTGAGCAAGAGAACGCGTTCTCGTCCCACTCCACCCCCTGGATACAGCAGGGGCTCCAATAAAACATTGCCTGAATTTCTTGTCTGGACTCTTCCCAATTTCTATTGATTAAGGAAGGCCCAAGAACCCTGACCAATAACACGATCATAGAAATTATGGACCAAGAACAGGGTCTACTAGTGACTCCCAGGACCTCCCTCAGAGCTCTGGAGCTGACTGCCTCATTTACATAAGAAGCCACTTCATTTACATAAGGGATCCCCGGAGGACCCTGCCTTATGCAAAGGTGAGTGGGTGGGGGAGGGAAGAGAGGACTTGGGAAAGCTGAAGTGGTGCTGAGGAGTAATTTAATTTGTCCCTGACACCTCGCATCCTCTTAATTAAATCCAGAAAGCCCAGTGCAGAAACACACAAAGCACACCCTCCTCTGTGCAACAAAGTCTGCCCAGATAGACGCCATCTTCCGGGAAACCCGAGGCCAGATGTTTCGCGAAGGCTCACCCTAGAGAATCGAGCGAGGCAGCGACGTAACCAGTTAGGACACCCAGCTCCAGAACTGAGCTCCTTCAGTCTGGGGGGTCTCTGGGTGGGCTGGAAGTCGTTTTCTCCAGATGCTGTCTGGTGTTTCAAAGGCACATTTTGAAGCCTCAGCAAGTGATCAAAATGACTACTGAATATTATTGTCCATGTGTGGAAACTACAGTGGGGTGGAGAGCTGCAGGAAGAGCTCTGTTGACTTCTGAAGTTGGTCTTACACACAGCTTTCCTTCTGGGACTCTGTTTTCTAATTGCAGCCTCCTTCCTTCCTCCTTCCTTATCCACCTAACAACACCCCACCCCCCACCAACTCTACCCCCAACCCGCCCCTATCAGTTCTCCCCCAGACTTGAAGCTCTGGTTCTGGTTTCCCTTGGTAGTAAAAGATTGAGAACTTCTCACTGAATACTGGTCAGAGACGGAAACAAATTCAAAATGAATGCTTGTTTGCTGACTGTTTAAGGGGAAGAAAAACAAAAGCATGCAAGCAGCTAGCATGTGTTTGCCCTGGACTGGTCTGTAAATTATCTAGATTGTTGTCCAATTTAATATGAATTTGAGTCCCAACAGGAGAAGGGAGACTTGCACAATGAATCCAGTATCATCAGACCATTTCAATGAAGTGTCTGAAGATTCCTCTCATCCCCACACCAGTCCTCATTCTCCAATCCCCTTGTTTATTGACTTTGATGGGAAAGACCTGAGGATGGAATTCTATTGAGAAAGTACAGAATTTCCCATCAAACTCTCATCCAGTAGCTGAATTGCTAAGAGACCTTCCCAACTCGAGCGTTCTCCAGCGTCACCGGACTTTTGGTCAATCCTCCTCAGTTCTGCTGAAATGACCTTTTCAAAATCATATATGTGATCAAGTGATTCCCTAACCTATAAGAGAATCTCTCTGCTGCTTCCTGTGGTCAAAAACACCTTCTAAGGAGTAAACCCCACCTGCTTTGTCAGGGGCATCTCCACCCAAGGAAATCTACAATGTACTCCACAGAATTTCTTGTCTCTCCTAAAATAAGCACACTCCTTCATGGCTCCATTTTGAAAAAAAAAAAAAAAAAATGCTTTCAAAGATCAACTAATGTGTCCAAAGCCACATAGCTTGGAAGGGATAGAGTTGGGATTCAAATACAGGCAATGACAGCAGATCTCACACACTTTTCCACCAGTATTTTTATTTTTTAAGCTGTGTATTGAAATGTTTTCTTTAAAAATTGAGACATTCAAGGAAGGAAATAAATGTACATCTTCTGACTTTTAGCTTTGATGCCATAGCCATAGACGTGACTCTTCAAACCTACAGTTCCACATTCTTCCTCCACGATCCTGCACAGTTTAATCCCCAACAGAGAATTTCTCCATGATCCTCACCTGGTTTTACCACATCTCCTTTAAACAGAAATTCTGTTTAAATAATTCTGTGTTACAATCTTTGGTACCTCTCTTTCCTTGGCTGTGTAAGAAGTAAATGAGGACTAAATCTTGGTTAAATGAATAAAAAGATGAATGTCTTTCATGAATTTCCCCTTTCCTCCCCTCCTATAGGGAAGGCAGCAAATTAATTTTTTTCCTTCCTCCTCACAGTAACTGGGGTTGTAACTAACACTCAATAAATGCTTTTTATCAAACTTGACTCGATCGGTGATGGAAGAGCGTCTAAATAATCCGCAATTCTCTCATCAAACTGTCAGGCCCAATAAGTGCCAATAAAATGGGGAAGAGGAATTCAATTCCATGGCTGAGTCCCAGTGACATTTTCTCACAAAGATTCATAATAATAATCATCGCTGGGAGCCTTGGCGATTCATTTCCTATTGTTCTTTGTCGGGGGGCTTTTAGCTTTGGGTTTTGCTTTGTTTTGTTTTGTTTTTTCAAAAACAAAGAATAATACTCTGTGACTTTTGAGAAAAGCACAGAGTTAATGAAATGGTACCAAAAAGGATAGAAGAGAGGAACTACAAAGGACAAATTAAATTCTGTCCTTTTGAAACTTCAAGGGTGCCAAGTTTTGTATTTTAACAAGCATAAACCATCCTTTGTCACGTCCAGAGCAGGGAGAGGCTCACGGCAGAAGGAAAACAAAGTGATTCTTGTGGCAGAACTGAGCTCCCCTTCTCTCTTAAAAAGAGATCTGTGATCCTTGTGAAATATTAGAAAATGTATATGTGAAAAAGGGAGGATATTTCCATAATCTTGGACAAATAGGAAAGAGGGGAAATATATATTGTTTTAGATTTGGGTGGTCTCTTTTGTATTTGCGGAGAGTGAGGGGAAATGGTCTTAACAGGGGAGAGGGATTTATCCAAGGGGCTAAGAAGTTGGGCAGCCAGCGTGTTCCAGGAAATGTATTACTAAACTGAGTGATATTTAGCTGAGATGATACCATTCGTCTCCCTTTTGAGGGTGTACACTGTCACGTGTCCCTGATTTCCCTGATCTGGTCCTTAGCCTGCCAAGGCTGAAGGTTCTGCCTTCTGACCCAGTGTGCACACAGTCATTAATGCAGAAGCCCTAGGCTTCTCTTATCAATAGATGCCCTAGGAATGGTGGTGACACAAAGGCTCCTTTAGTGTTGTGGGCCCATGTGCCCACATTTTTCCTGCCTTCAGAAGAATATCCTTGCTTTCTTACAATTCCATCTTTGAATTTAAAAGGTTCCTAATAAATATTTTCTCTAGAGTTTGTATTTGGCAATGAGAGGATTTCAGGATTGCTTGTCTTTCATATTTCCAAAAATGAAAGCATTACTAGATTTCTAGAAATCATATACTTGATGCTTGAATGTCTGTCATATTCCCCTCATGCCTCAGTGGTAAAGAATCTGCCTGCAATGCAGGAGACATAGGAGATGCGGGTTTGATCCCTGGGTAGAGATGATCCCTTGGAGAAGGAAATGTCAACCCACTCCTGTATTCCTTACCTGAAAAATCCCATGGACAGAGGAGCCTGATGGCCTACAGTCCAAAGGGTAGTAAAGAGTCAGACATACTGAATGACTAAGCACAGCACTTCTTCCCCAACTACTCTCATAACCAAACAGAGGAGATCGACCAAAAAATGCCCTTTTGGAGATCAAGACTGTTTACCATTTCTACAAAAGTATCTTTCTTCTGGAAAATAAGTGGATTTATAGACGAGAAGTTTTGTATTATTATTAAGTGAGCTGGGCAAACTGTGAGGCCCCTTAACAGAAAATGGGCTTCATAGCCGCAACCAAGGAGAAGAATAGGTCATATCTATAATTTCCATATTTAAAGTCTTTGGAAATCGTTCTTGCATGGTCTCATGAGCTCTTCCCTGCTCCCAAGTAAGTGAAGAGATGTAATTGTTTATAGCCACAATTTCTGTCCCAAGTAAGAAAATTGAATGAGTCAGAATATCTCCCAGCTATCAGAACAATTGCCCAGTTTCCCCCAGAAAGATCAACTATGTGGTTGCAGGAGAAAGTTCTTTGTGTTTCCAGCCCTGTCACTGAGAACTCCAAACCATCCCCAAAGCCTGATCCATTCCTGTTAAGTGGTCTCCCTTTTGGCCAAAAGCTGAATGTGTAGTTGATTTCTGAATTGAATGTTGAGTAGCATTTCACAGGATTTGACAAAGGGAATTATAATAAGTAATAAAGGGTACCTGCTTACCAGTTAGAGACTAGTCTATGGTTTTCTCTTAGAATTCTGAATTTTCCCAACTTTTTAAGATGGAAGAGTTTAAAAAAAAAAAAAAGATTTAATCCTAGAGAGGAGGATTATCCCTAATTTTTAAGGTCCTGCATTCACTCCTGCCCTTCTAATAACATGCACGTGACTTTGTGCTTGTTGATTTGTTTGTGTCTGACTCCTTGAGACCCCGTGAATTGTAGCCCACCAGACTCCTATGTCTATGGGATTTCCCAGGCAAGAATACTGGAGCGGGTGGCCATTTCTTCTTCAAGGGATCTTCCTGACCCAGGAATCAAACTTGTGTCTCTTCTATCTGCTGCACTGGTAGGCAAGTTCTTCACTACTAAGGCCACTATACACACCAACACAAAGTAATGATCATCAGTTGCCTTATCTTCATGCTGAGATTCATGACAAAAGGTCCAAACCCACATAAACATGTGTCTCTGGATCTGTTCCACAGCTTATGCTGCTGCTAAGTCGCTTCAGTCGTGTCCGACTCTGCACGACCCCATAAATGGCAGCCCACCAGGCCCCCTTGTCCCTGGGATTCTCCAGGCAAGAACACTGGAGTGGGTTGCCATTTCCTTCTCCAATGCATGAAAGTGAAAAGTGAAAGGGAAGTCACTCAGTCGTGTCCGATTCTTAGCAACCTCATGGACTGCAGCCTACCAGGCTCCTCTGTCCATGGGATTTGCCAGGCAAGAGTACTGGAGTGGGGTGCCAAACATGTCTCATATGGTGCATTTTTCTGATTAAAAGGGGATGATCCTGGCATTATCATTTCATCTAATCATTATGTGTAGAACATCCATGTTCCCAGTCCCTCTCTTTTCTGCAGATCTGGTTGTTAGGACAAAAGCAGTTCTCAGAATGTTTCCTCTTGTTCACCTCTGACCTGCAGTATTCTCATGTATGTCCTGGGTCCTGAGGTCTCTGCTACTGTCAGTATGCAATGCCATCACTGGCATTTTTATAATAAATGTTCCCATCTGCATGGGATGGTTATTGTTCTCTTTGGCTACCCAACATCCAAACCCCATTCTTGTCTCTATAGAATTTTGCTCCATATGAGTCTTGGTTATAAGTAAGGATTCAGATCTATGACTCAGGTTCTATGTCTTAGAAATATGACCTTCTTAGACCAAAGAAAGGACCACCTATCTCTGCAGCCAGCTCGACACTTCACAAGTGTTGGGAGCCTTCCTATTTTGTTTAGTCAATGGACAAATGCATGTTGAAGTCAGATGTCCAGAGTTGCTTTCTGTATGGCCTTAAAATGACAGATATTCCACAGCTGGTCCTTGACATCCACTGGGCTAAGTGGCTGCCATATGCTTCAGTTCAGTTCAGTTCAGTCGCTCAGTTGTGTCTGACTCTTTGCAACCCCATGAATCGCAGCACGCCAGGCCTCTCTGTCCATCACCAACTCCCAGAGTTCACTCAGATTCACGTCCATCAAGTCAGTGATGCCATATATGCTTATCATTCTCCAAAGATCCAGTTATTCCAATCCCTCATATCCCGTCAGCCCTTTTCTTCCTCCTGATACTCAGTTTATCAAGTGATCCATGAAGGGCTTTGTTCCGGAGATATTACAGAGAAGGATAAGAACCAACTGAAATCTTTAGGAAGGTTAGATGTCTTTGGGTGAAGCTGTAAGATGGAAGGATGTGAATTAAAAACAGAAAGAACTGCTGCTTCCAGATCTATCAAACATGAGAAGCTGGGAGGAGTGGTATTCGTCAAAGAGGAGGTACTCAGAAATCACTGCATCAACTTTGTGAGAGCCGCCCTCCTTTGGGACCTCTGGGTCCACCTAGGAATGATGGCTGAACATTCAGATCTTTCTTAAAGATCCCTGTCCAGCTCTGACACTGCACTTTCAGAAAAAGGAAAAACAAAAGTCAACCCATGATTTGTCTTTCACCCAGTGAAAAATCCTTGAACAGAAACCAAACAACAGGGCACAGGCAAGTATGGAGCCCTGTGATCATGGCTGGGGAGCTGGGCCAAAACCAGCTAAGGATTCAGCTGCTGGAACCCTATTAGCAGCAGCTCAGATTTCCTGGTTCCAATGGTTGCAACACACTCAGGATTAGCTTTGCCCGCAGCCTGTGGTTAATGACTGTTTGTACAGTAACCGTCTGCTGTTATGCCGACAAAATGCCTGTAAAGATGATGCTCGGAGTTTTAGGAGAGGCCACATATTTCCCCATGGATGGCAAAGCCGTATAGAGAATGAAAAGCCTCTGGAATACATCGCCTAGCACCCAATCCCACATCAGGCTCTGAGTATCCATTGTGACAATACTTGAGGCAGTTGGCACCCAGCACCGTGAAACAGAACGTTCGTACCCACCAGCAAGGCCTGGTTCTACTCTCTTTGCCCATCACTGATCTCCTTTTTTATTTACTATTTTTTGATTGAAGCACAGTTGATTTACAATGTTGTGTAATTTCTGCTGTACAGCTAAGTGATTCAGTTATACATACACACACAGAGATACACATGCATATATATAAATATAAATATACATATAATATACAGTCTTTTAAAGATATTATTTTTCACTATGGCTTATCATAGGATGCTGAGTGTAGCTCTCTGTGCTGTACAGTAGGACCTTGTTGTTTAGCCATTCTATATGGAATAGTTTCTACCTGCTCATCCTCAGCTCTCACTCTACCTCTCCCCCTACTCCCTCCCCCTTGGCAACCACCAATTTATTCGTCTCTTTCTCTTCATGCTTGCTTTCTTTGTAAGCTTTAAAAGGCCTTCTCCATCCTCAGAGGGAAGGAGCCAGTCATATTCTGACAAGATTCTACACCAAAGGTGATATGGAACCTTTGATTGCCAACGAATTGCTACCAAATTGCTTCTGAAAATTTCAGTGGCTTCTTATTGACAAAGAAGAAAGTTCAAAGTACGTCATTCAAGTCCCCCTTTAAATGACTCCAAGCTAGGTTTTTAGATTCATCCTTCCCTCCTGGACTTCATTCCAGTCTGGCTCTAGTGAAATAGAACGTTTTAACTCTTTTAGACCATGACTGGGATTTTTAGGTCTTGATCATCTTCACATTTCTGCTGCAGCCAGAATGCCTGTCCATCACTTCTGTTCACTGACATCTCTGTGATTTAATGTACAGACTAAGTCTGCTTTCTTTGCTGAGTTCCCCCCAGTCTTTTACTTATTTCCTTTTCATTCTGCTTTATAATTCAGTGATTTGGGTTTCACTTGTCCTGTCTTAGTAGACTCGAAAAAAAGAAAGTGTTAGTCACTCAGTCCTGTCTGACTCTTTGTGACCTCATGGACTGTAGCCCACCAGGCTCCTCTGTCCATAGGATTTCCCAGACAAAAGTACTGGAGTGAGTTGCCATTTCCTTTCCCAGGGGATCTTCCTGACCCAGGGACTGAACCTGGGTCTCCCACATTGCAGGCAGCTTCTTTATCGTCTGAACCACCAGGGAAGTCCTCGAATGTTATTGAACTGTATTATGTTTACGTTTCTTTTCCTTCTGATGCCAACGACAGGACCTCAGAGAGTTGCACTCAATTTCTGTTGAATCATCACTGTTTGCTTTTTTTTAAATACAAAATTTGATACTGATTCAAGAAACCAAAGGGAATTTAACGTAAACCTCTCTTGGCAGATTTGTAAGTCAGGGATGCTAAAAATATATGGAATTCACTTTCATTCTTTTGACTGATAGAATGGAATAAAACTGTGTGGGCAAACACCTCAACTTCCTTTTTTAGTACCCGTATGTATATTCAGACTAAATAAGCTTTAAAAGTAATTATGTTATTGTAGGCTTACAGTTTAGTAAGTTAGTACCTTAATGTGGGTTGAGTCAGAAGCAAGTTGTGAATTTTAGAGGGGGCTTAGGTGTAAAGAAAATTACTCCTTTCTGATTGAGAATATAATTATAAATATTCACACACCGATACAGAAAAAAAGACCATGATCTTCAGTCTACTGGGGCTTCTGCCAAGCTGCATGAAAGAGAAAAGCTGACACAGTGGATGGATGCTCCTGAGGAATCAGAGAGGAAAAGAGAACCGGAGAGAGACAATAGGTGATTCTGACTGAGAGGAACCAGAGGGACCCAGGGTGGCCACAAAAGAATTTTAACACTAATGCAGGCCACTTAAAGATCAAGGAGAAAGCTCCCTATTTGTACCTGCATATCCCCATTTCTCTACAATTGGCCTAGGAATGTGTCTTTTTCAAGACGATGTCCTTTCATTTTTATTGCTAGCCTTCTTACGAATGTTCTTTTTTCTTACCTATTGGAAAATCTCTCCTAAAATTCACCTCCCAAGAATATAAGTTTAAATGACTTGGCTGTTTCTAGAATTTGGATTGATGCAGAAATGACAAAGGGGCTTCCCTGGTGGCTCGGTGGTCTTAAAGAGACCCAGGTTTGATCTCTGGATTGGGAAGATCCCCTTTAGAAGGGCATGGCAACGCACTCCAGTATTCTTGCCTGGAAAATTCCATGGACAGAGAAGCCTGGCGGGCTACAGTACATGGGGTCACAGAGAGTTGGACACAACTGAGCAACTCACACACACACACACACACACACACACACACGCACACAGGAATGACCAAAGGAGAAGAGCCATCTGTGATAATATTTTGAAGATCTATATTTCCCTTTCCCCTATAATTATGTACCAAGTGTTTACCGGAAGTGGAATTAGAACTGCCTGGTATATACAAACACATATTGGGAACCCTGTTATGGAAACATGGTGACACCCTTACTAACAGAGATGTGTAGATGACAAAAACAAAAAAGATTAAAAAAACTCAAAAAATCCTTATGAGCCAAAATAATGATTCTAAAGGTAGAAATACTAAAGGAGGTATGTGGATCCCTTCCAGAATATCAGGAAAGGAAATACACTATGCTTCCAAGTCTTTGAGGCGAACCCAGCTGCTTTAATGTCTAATACACCTCCCAGGATACCATTACACTTGTAGGCGGCCCCTTACATCAGAGCCAATACCTCTCTCTCTCTCTGTGCTCAGTTTCTCAGTTGTGTCCAACTCTTTGTGACCCCATGGACTGTAGCTCACCAAGCTCCTCTGTCCATGAGATTATCCAGGCAAAAATGCTGCAGTGAGTTGCCATTTCCTCCTCTAGGGGATATTCCTGACACAGGGATCAAACCCACGTCTCCTGCATTGGTAGGCAGGTTCTTTACCACTGGGGTACCTAGGAAGTCTGGCCACCAGGGAAACTCTTCAAGTTACCCTCAGTCTTTAGCTAAGCACAATAACCTTGCTGATGAGCAGTGATGCTTCTTTAACCAACAGGAGCTCCTTTCAACATTTTCAAATGCCTCAGAATACGGAGGATGTACACTTAACTATCACATACACCAATTCTTTCGACTGTCTCTGGACGCTCTAGACATCAATTCCCATAACTAGGAATGCCTATGTGGTCAAGTCATGGAAAGATGGCTTGTAGAAGCTTATAGTTGATTTTAAGAAAGGAAGATTTTATTAAGATATTTATTCAGTGTTCAGTTCAGTTCAGTCACTTAGTCATGTCTGACTCTTTGCGACCCTATGAATCGCAGCACGCCAGGCCTCCCTGTCCATC
The DNA here is from genome assembly GCF_014754425.2 of Oryx dammah. Classification (NCBI taxonomy): domain Eukaryota; kingdom Metazoa; phylum Chordata; class Mammalia; order Artiodactyla; family Bovidae; genus Oryx; species Oryx dammah. The sequence goes on from NW_024070192.1 coordinate 29,817,245, forward strand.
ACCAACTCCCGGAGTTCACTCAGACTCACATCCATCGAGTCGATGATGCCATCCAGCCATCTCATCCTCTGTCGTCCCCTTCTCCTCCTGCCCCCAATTCCTCCCAGCATCAGAGTCTTTTCCAATGAGTCAACTCTTTGCATGAAGTGGCCAAACTACTGGAGTTTCAGCTTTAGCATCATTCCTTCCAAAGAACACCCAGGGCTGATCTCCTTCAGAATGGACTGATTAGATCTCCTTGCAGTCCAAGGGACTCTCAAGAGTCTTCTCCAACATCACAGTTCAAAAGCATCAATTCTTCGGCGCTCGGCTTTCTTCACAGTCCAACTCTCTCATCCATACATAACCACTGGAAAAACCATAGCATTGACTAGTCGGAACTTTGTTGGCAAAGTAATGTCTCTGCTTTTCAATATGCTATCTAGGTTGGTCATAACTTTTCTTCCAAGGAGTAAGCGTCTTTTAATTTCATGGCTGCAGTCACCATCTGCAGTGATTTTGGAGCCCCCCAAAATAAAGTCTGACACTGTTTCCCCTGTTTCCCCATCTATTTCCCATGAAGTGATGGGACCAGATGCCATGATCTTCGTTTTCTGAATGTTGAGCTTTAAGCCAACTTTTTCACTCTCCTCTTTCACTTTCATCAAGAGGCTTGTTAGTTCCTCTTCACTTTCTGCCATAAGGGTGGTGTCATCTGAATATCTGAGGTTATTAATATTTCTCCTGGCAATCTTGATTCCAGCTTGTGCTTCTTCCAGCCCAGCGTTTCTCATGATGTACTCTGCATATAAGTAGCAGTTGCTAATTTTACAATGGGAGTGAGAGCCGGACAGCAATGGTGTTAGAAATGAACCATGAAAAGTTGCACCAAAAAACCACTAGGATTGGACTTCCCTAGTGGTCCAGTGGTTAAGAATCTACCTGCCAATGCAGAGGACATGGGATCCAACCCTGGTCCAGGAAGATCCCACATCCCACACATGGGGCCACTAAGCCCATGCACCACAACTACTGAGTTTGTGCTCGAGAGCCTAGGAGCTGCAACTGCTGTAGCCTGTGTGCCCTGGAGCCTACGCTCTGCAACAAGAGAAGCCACTGCAATGAGAAGCCCTCGAACCACAAAGAAAAGCAGCCCCCATTCGCTGCAACTAGAGAAAGCCTGCATAAAGCGATGAAGACTCAGCACAGCCAATAAACAAATAAATAAATTAACTTTAAAAACCATGAGGACCACAGCACATCGAGTCTCAGAGGCTGAGGATGGAGAGCGTCAAGGGAGAGAGCACCCTCATGAGTTAAGAGTGATGTGAAAACGTAGGTGATGAGATCTTTGGTGACCTTGGGGAGAATGGTTTCTGTCAAGAGATGTGGACAGAAACTGGATTTTATGAGATTAAGGAGAAAGTGGGTGGTAAGGAAATGGGGGCTCCGGGGGTGCAGCTCACTTAATTAAGAAGTTTATAGTGAAGGGAAGCAAAGAATGGGATAGTAGCTTGAGGGGGACAGCTTAAACTCTTACCGCTTCCATGGATATAGACATTTTAACAGGGATCAACGCCTTAAACTAAAGGGATTAAGTACTGTGGGTGGAATTTCAGGCAGCCAGAGGTGGGGGGAGAATTTTCTTTTTCGAACTTGGGGCAGTTTTCCAAAATCCCAGGAATCACACTACCAATAGGTATTTGCCTGCTCTGCTAAAGGTGAAGCAGATCCTGTGAGCCTGTAGGACTTGGGCTTTCCCCCATCCTCTGTTCTTGTTATTTCACGTCTTCATGCCCCTTGGAGAGTACTTCCGGATGCAATGCTTTGCTTGAAATGATGATGCCATGGGGCAGACCCCGCAGGGATTCGAATCAAAGCCCACTGGTCTAAAAGTTCGACTTTGGTTATTTTCAGCCTCCAAAAAATACAAAACTGTATTAGGAAGTCACAAAAGAAAAATATTTTGAGTTGTAAATAGCTGTCACCATATGCACAAATTTTTAGTCCATGAAAAAAAAGAGGTGCCTTCAACCTCTTGGACAAAACATTTTATGTAAAATAAGGCAGTCAGCTTTACTTTCAAGTTCCCTGTAACCTTGGGTCCAGATCACCAAGCAGCACCATCTTCCCTCCGTCTTCATCTACCCCAGTGTCCCCCCTAATGCACACGAGCCCCTTGTCTTCTCTGCACCTGTGGCCACCCTGCCCACCCTGCAATGACTTCTTCAGCCCCTCCCCCACCTGCCCCGTCCCATTTTTCTCCATCTGGAAGGCTTGCTTCAATTCTGAGTTACTTGCAAAAGCTGTCTTGCCAACTCTCCCACATCTTCTTTAAAACCCTGCAGGTTAACAGTCTGTGCCATAGAAGTCAGTCTTGACTCTCATAGTGTGTGTGTATACTCAGTCATGGCCAACTTTTTGTGACCCCCTGAACTTATGCAGGGTTTCAGCTAAAATGTCTGAATTGTTTTCTGCCTGGTGGCCTTACTCTTTTTTTCTTTTTAAGAGTTTTTTTTTTTTTTTTCTTGAAGTATAGTTGATTTACGATGCTGTGCTTAATTTCTGCTAGATAACAAAATGACTCAGTTATACACATATGTATTCCTTTTCATATTCTTTTCCATTCTGGTTTATCACAGGATATTAAATATAGTTTCCTGTGCTCTACAGTAGGACCTTGTTGTTTATCCATCTTGTATATAATTGTTTGCATCTGCTAATTCCAAACTCCTAATCCTTGCCTTCCCCACCCATCTTCCCCCTTGGCAGTCACAAGTTGTTCTTTGTATAGGTCACTTCTTACAGCTTTTTATCTCCTACCTTCCTAACTTGTGCACATTTAGTAACTGCATTTTTATGCATTCATTTAACAATTGAAGGTTAAATTAATTTCACTGTGGTAAATTTAAAGACAGGTTTAAATTAAACACCGGGGCCTCAAGCAAAGTTTCTAAAGGTGCTGACTTGATGACAATAAACTCACTGTCTCCTAAAGATGCCCCCTTAGTGACAATGCTTGTCATGGAAGGATTAGCAGGGAGTGTGGCAGGAGGACAGTGATGGTGACCAAGGACAGGAAGACGGGTTGACAAATAACGAGCAGCAGTGTCACTCTGAATCCGGAGATCTCGGGGAACCTGGCTTGAATCAGGAAGGCTGGAATTGCTTAGTCTGTCTCCTCTCCTGTTGCCTTTTCTGCTGGAAATACTACCTATTGATTTCTGGCATGCAAACCTGTAAAAGGATTCGGTTGTTTGAAGTGGAACACAGAAATCCTGGGTCCCTCCAGTCTTCCTTGAAAGCCCACTTCTTCCTCCTTCTCCTGCCCCTTCCACTCCTCCCCATAGCCCTGGAGGGAAAATTAAGATCAAGGCTGCACATCATGCTTCCTAGTTTTCTACTTGTTTTATAAGGCATAGCATTAGTGGTTCCTTGAGAACACTCCCATGACAGGGTGAGGTGATGCTCTTAAACCCCTTCCCCTTGATGGCTCTGGAAGCAGAGACTCAGAAAGGTTAAGTGGTTTGGCAAGATTGCCCAGCGATTTGCTGACTGAGATGTGCTTTTAACTCCTGGCTGACGGATCTTACAGAGAACGTTCACGTGCCAGAGAATGTTCGGTGTCCATGATCGGGGACGTTTCAAATAACCCAGGGAGGCAGCACCATGCAGGTACTGTGCAACCGGCAATCAGCTCTAAATGATTAGTGTTTACATCTCGAACCGAGGAAGAGGGTGGAATCATAAGGAAAAGGAAGTTTTAAGTCTGAATTGGAAAGCAGGAAGCTTGTGAATGGGTGGCCCCACAGCCAGCTCTCAATAAATGGCACAGCACTGCAGCAAAGGGCTTCAGAGGGAAAGGTGCAAGTTCCCCGCCAGGAGACGTTGGGTCCATGAGGCTTTGCAATGCACCGGCATTAGACGTGTTAGCATTCTAACGCCCTCTCCTCCTTTACGGCTCTTCACGACTCTCTCTGATGACAAAGCAGCTCTTTGCCATTTAAAGGTCGAATGCCAGTAATAGCGGGATGGCATTTTATCATCCGAAGAGCGCAAGCAGACGGGAGATGGAAACTTGGAGGCTTGAGCCAAGTGCAATCAAGTCCCTGGGTTGAGAATCCGTGAAAATATGGAATGTACCTTCAATTAACCTCTCACAAATACCTGGTCACCGGGACCGATTCATCTGAAGGTTGTTGCCTGGGCTAGCAAAGCGTGTGCCCCCTGCCGAGAAGGAAGAAGCCTCTGATCTTATTCTCGGTTAGTCCCACAAATTAGAAATCCCCCCCAAGTCTCCCAGTGATAAAGACCCCTCTGATATTCCTGAGTACAGAGGCTGCCAGGGAGTCATGGAGGTGGGGGCTGCGACTGACAAAGAAGCGATTTTCAAAAGGTTTTTAAGTATTAGTCTCCTTAAGGAAATTTAGAGAGAAATGTATGTTGTTGAATAGAGGCTTAATAATGACAACAGCAGAGATAATACAGCTTTATGTTAGAGGCTGCTGTCTACTTTAAAAATCTTTTTCTTTTTTTTTAATGTCTGGCCTCCTTTCAATTCTTTCAACACCAGGAAGGAGGCAGAAAAGGTAGTATTTACATGACTCAGCAGCCAAGTGAACGTCTCAGGGTCACACAGATATTAAGTGGTGGAGTTGAGATTTTGAACCACAAGGATTTTTTTTTTTAAATCCAGCGTTCTTTCTGCTGTTGTATTTACCTCCCTGGATCATTAACACGGGGCAGGATTTGGGTTTGCAGAAAAAGGAGAGACCTTCCTTCCGCCGTGGAGGAAATTCCAACCTACGCTACCCTGATCTCGGTGAGCCTGTTCTAGCTCTCATCTTTATTCTTAAAAAAAAAAAAAAAAAAAAAATTGAGAAATCTAGTTGTTCATTAAGATAAACTCACGTGCTCCCCTGTGGGCTGGGAGCTGGGGTATACCACAAACACAGCCAGGGAGAAGCAATTTGCCTTATGTGAAGGGTGAGGGATGAAAAATTTGAAGTGGGGAATAATCTCTCTTGAGATCATTGCGCTGGGAGATGATCTGGGTTCAAACCTGAATTGGCCACGTCTCAAAAGTCTGCTGAGTCAGCAGGCAGGGCAGGGCGGGAAGGTCTGGGAGGGTGAGCCAAGCTCTGGGGACCCTATTAGCCCCCTTGGCCAGTGGCCTTCCCGGATGCCCAGACTGGCTTGAGCCTCAGGGTGCCTCCTGCCTTCCTGGGCCTGGAGAGTCTTTTTAAAGAGGGGTCTGGAACTATTTTGGCAAAGCTAGGGAATTCTGTCTTTGGAAAATAATAGGAGACACTTGAACCAAGTTCAAGTTGGGGAAAAAAAAAAAGAGTAAATTTATATTCAAGGAACAGAATGCCTCAGTTTCTCCACGTATAAGATGGGAGTAAGTATCCTGCACAGAGCTAGAGTTGGATGAAAATTTACCAATAATGAAAGGTCTCTGAAACATGATTGAATTGTGTTATTATTCCCCTCATTGCCTTTGTGCCTTTTCAGTCCTGCTCGACTCTGTGACCCCATTGCACGTCAGACTCCTCTGTCCATGGGATTTTCCAGGCAAAAATACTGGAGTGGGGTGCCATTTCCTCTTCCACAGGATCTTCCCAACCCAGAGATCGAGCCCTCATCTCTTGAGTCTCTTGCATTGGCAGGTGGATTCTTTACCAACTGTCCTACCTGGAAAGCTCTCATCCCTCTCATTAAAAACTCACAAATCTCACCTTTTCTATCATTCATTTGTAGTCAGTGTTAGGAGAGCAGGAAAAGGGTGCTTGGGGCCCAAAAGTGTTTTGGAAATGCTCTTCTTGTGTGAAATGCTAGTGGGGACAGTATTTCCTCTCCGCTGAGTTCCCTTTAACTCCAAAGCCCTCACCGCCTTAGGAAGCTTTGTTCACGGCAAACCCTCAACACTGAAGTCATTAGGCCTGTAATTTACCCCCCACTAGAACATGAGAAAATGTAATCAAATAAATATTATTGTTTTTCCTTCCTTTCTTAGCAAATTACCACCTTCCGCTCCTTGCTCCCCGTGAGCTCTAATAGTCGGGCAAGTCTGGAACTGATCTCTTGGCAGAAAATTCTTTTAAATCCAAGTGCTGCCATCTGGGAGAGGTCCCCCATCCTCAAGCCCTGAAACACCTTCAGAAATCAGGAAATAAATGCCAATTTGGCTCCGAGGGAAGGTGCTCAGTTGGGTTCTTAAATTCCACATAGAAAACTCACATATGTGCTCTAAAATATAAATTACCCAAACAAAATGCAACATGATATCCCTGGAACAAAGACTGAATAATTTCCTTTTCCCTAAGGGGATTCTCCATGATGGCACCCTCCGAGTAGCAGTAGCGAGCAGAGACTGGAGGTTTGGGAGGGAGGTAAGAAGGGAAAGGGGTGATCCAGATGGCTCAGTAAGTAAAGAATCCACCTGCCATGCAGGAGTCATAGGAGACATGGGTTCAATTCCTGGGTTGGGAAGATCCCCTGGAGGAGGGCATGGCAACCCACTCAGTATTCCTGCTTGGAGAATCCCATGAATAGAGGAGCCTGGTGGGCTATAATCCATGGGGTTGCAAAGAGGCAGACACAGCTGAACACGTGCACACAGTCAAGCAATCAAGGAGGGAAAGGAAAGAAGAGAGAGAAGAGAGGGGAAAGATAGAGGCAGGCGAGAACCTACCGATCATGGAGGATGTCTTTTCTGCACACAAGACATAATCTGTTCTTGTGAGTGTTTCCTAAACAGAGGCTGGTGATGCTCCATTATGGTGATTAGTCACATACCTGATGCCCTAGAGACATTGGTGCTTCCTGTTTTTTTTAAATAATTATTCCTTTGGCTCCAGGAGACAGTGAAGGACAGGGAAGCCTGGTGCGCTGCAGTCCATGGCATCATAAAGAGGCAGACACGACTGAGTGAATGAACAGCAACAATAAATTGGTTTGGCTGCATTGGATCTTAGTTGGAGCATGTGAGGTTTTTGCTGTGGCACATGGGGGCTTCTCTAGTTATGGCACATGGGCTTAATTGTCCCATGGCATGTGGGATCTTAGGGCTTCCCAGGTAAAGAATAGCCTGCCAATGGAGATGTGGATTCAAACCCTGGGTTGGGAAGATACCCTGGAGAAGAAAATGACAATCCACGCCAGTATTTTTGCCTGGAAAATTCCATAGCCTGGCCATGGGGTCGCAAAGAGTCAGAAATGACTGAGTGTGTGTGTGCGCGCACACACACACGCACACAAGAGTAAATTTATATTCAAGGAACAGAAAGTTTCAGTTTCTCCACGTATAAGATGGGAGTAAGAGTCCTGCACAGAGCTGGAGTTGGATGAAAATTTACAGAGCTGGAGTTGGATCTTAGTTCCTTGCCCCAGCGGTTAAACTGGGGTCCTCTACGTTGGAAGGCAGATTCTCAACCCCTGGATCCACAGGGAAGTCCCTCTGCTATTTGTTTAATCTGTTGCTTGCCTTATTTCAACTATTTCGTTTTTACATTGAATATTTCTTCTTAGCTCCTTTCTGTGTTCTCTTGTTCCTTTTTTTTGTTGCTAACATGTAGCTAGGAGTGATCACCTAACACTTAAAAAAATTTTTTTTTAATAGTTTTGGCTGAATTCCTGTGGTTGTGAACTAGCACGCATCTGTTCTTCTTGGTCTTTCATGAGTACTGGACTTAAATGTTTCCCTAATTTGACTCCTGAGGACTCCTACAGCAGAAATCAAGATACAGCAGACGAGAGGAAGGTACTTGTCTGTCCCAAGGCAAAGGCAAAAAAGAAGGGAAAGAACTTTAGTAATTATTTCCTGTTTTAGTCTTTTCCCGCCAACTTGCTACACAAACACACACACACACACCCCTTAGCTCCCCAGAATTTATGACAGCTTCCTCTTCATCTTTGTATTCTCCTTTTCTGTTCTCTTCAAGATTACTCTTGGCACAGTGATCCTGCAGTCATTTGAGCCCAGCGTCTTGGCTAGACACAGAACTGAAGCCTCAGAACAATGGCCTCCAACCCCTTCACTTTACAGATGAGAACCCTAGAGCATAGAGAAGCTAAATAATGGCACACAGCCTGTCAGTGGTGGGGGTCAGTGCCTCCTGCTCCAGAAGTCCTCTGAGGACCAAATGCCTGCATTCATATGGATGCTTAGAATTCAGTGTTCAGTCCATTGGTACAGCAAGTTCAGTACTGTAAAAACATTAATAAGCTATTATTAAGTGGTTCACTTGAGCTTCCCCAGTGGCTCAGCTGTAAAGAATCCACCTGCCATGCAGGAGCCGCCGGAGACGTGGGTTCAATCCCCAGGTCAGGAAGATCCCCTGGAGGAGGACATGGCAACCCACTCCAGTATTCTTGCCTGGAGAAGGTCATGGACAGAGGAGCCTGGCGGGCTACAGTCCATGGGGTCACAGAAAGTTGGACACGACTGAAGCGACTTAGCATGTACAATTCATTTAGTCCATTCTGAAGGTGCATTAAAAAAATATTTTATGACTCTCATGGGTATTAACTACAGCCCCCCCAAAAAAACTGGAAAAACTGCAGATACCACAGACACAGCTTTCTATGAAATTTCCTGAGATGTAATAACATACTGAAGAGTAGCCCACAGACTGGGTGAAATTCCGGCAACCACAGCAAGGACTTCTGACCCTCAGAAGCAGCCAAGCCCCACAAAATGCAGGCTCTGCTGTCCACAAGGATGCAACCACCTCTGAGGCTTAGAGTCTATAGACTCTGTGTTTCTGTGTATGTGTGTGTGTGTGTGTGTGTGTGTGCACGTGTGCGCGTGCACGCTCACTTGCTCAGTCCTGTCCAACTCTTTTTGGTCCCCTGGACTGTAACCTACCAGGCTCCTCTGACTGTGGGATTTTCTAGGCAAGAATACTGGAGGGGGTGCCATTTCCTCCTCCAGGGGGTCTTCCCAACCCAGGGATCGAACTTTGTCTGTTGAATCTCCTGAAGTGGCAAGCGGATTCTTTACCACTAGCGCCACCTGGGAAGCCCTGACAGACTTTTTGAGACCAAATCACAATTTTTTTTTTTCCCTCCTGGGAAGGAAACCAGGGCTGGAATTAGATAAGTACTAATTGAAATGGCAGGAATGACCTCTTGTTACTAAGATCCTCCCGTAAGCCCTTGGAGTGTTAGCTGAGAGGTAACAAGGCACAGAGGAAAAGGTGTCCTGTTGTCTCAGTTTCAATCAGATTTAAATACAGTTCCCATAATAAACACCTGAATTTGCCAGAGGCTTTTATTAGCGTCCACTTCCAGCAATGGATGTTCTATAAAACTGAGAAATGAGGACTAGGGATCAGATACTGCTGTTTGTTAAGGGAAAAACCTAATTCTCATCAGACAGAACTGAACAGAATGTAAACTACCCAGATAATTTCTGTGTCTTGCAATCGCCCTCTTTCTGTACCTCTGCAGAAACAAACTCTCCCTGCATCCGAGATAGGAGTCTGCCTACCTGGCCCACTCTCCTGTGTCCCGACCTATGGACTCTGACCTCCAGTTTTGACCCAGCATTGCCCAGCACTGAACATCTCCCCTCACCCAACCCAATGCCAGATGAATAACAGCCCAGGGTCAGAGCCTCAAACAGAGACCCTAAGATCAGGAATCTTGGGACATGCCCACTAAAACCAACTCCTTTCAAAAGAAACAGTCATCCTTGTCCTGTTGTTAGAATGTTGAAAGTATATGGTCAGTTTCTTTCTCTTGTTCATCCATATAAAGTAAGTTTTATAGCATCTTAGAACTGGAAGGACTCTTAGAGTTCATCTTGTCCAATCTTCTGTGTTTATGTAGGAGTAAGTGGAGTTCTGTGGTGACTAAATCACTCATTCAAGGTGACATGAGTATGAAGAATTGGATCTGAGACTTGGGCTTACATCTACAATGATTTCCTTCATCAAATGCTCCCTCTGGTTTTTATCTCATTCCCTTATTTCCACCAATTCATCTCATCTCTCCCCACATTTCCTTCCTGCACCCCAGATTCCAACTCAGGAAAAGGCTAGGTCCATTTGAGGGCTCTGCCCAAGAGGAGAAGAAATAACATCAACAGTTACACCCACCCGGCACTGTCTCTGTGGACTGCTGTTTTCTAGATCCACCTCTTCTGTGCATCTCCACAGATGTGGCCAACAGAGATGCAGATGATTGTCCCCTAAGCTGTCCCCATTTCCATTCATTCCTTTGTTCAAAACACATTTACTGAGCAATCGCTATATTCTATGCACAAGGTGAGGTGCAATGGCTAACTTTGGGGAGCTCACAAATGTAGAAGACATTCCTATGTTCTCTATGTTTGTAAATAAAGTGAATTTATCAGTAAATAAATAATGTAAACAAATGAATAGCATATTCACACAATGAACATTGGAGTCTGGAGTCTAGTGTGTGTGTTAAGTCCCTTCAGTTGTGTCCAACTCTTTGCCACCCTATGGACTGTAGCCCACCAGCCTCCCCAGGGATTGGACCCGAATCTCTTAGGTCTCCTGCATTGGCAGCCAGGTTCTCTACCACAAGCGCCACATGGGAAGCCCAGTGGAACATTACCTGGCAGAAACAAAAGGGGTAACAATAAAGAAAACAGCATGAATGATTGCCCCCCAAACCCACACAGAACCAGGGACCAGACACCCACGTATGCCCAAGGGTAAACATACTGTATCAGTCTCCTTAAATCAAGTTCTATAACAGAAGAGGCAAACTACAGCTATAATGAACTGCAGCGGATCATGGCTGTCTTGGGGGAAGAGTGAGGGGTACCTAGGATACTGACTTGGAATGAGCATGAAGAAAACTTTATAGAAAAATGGAATAGTCTCTATCTTTATTGAGTTGGTGGTTGTGCTCTAAGTCGTTTGCATGCTTTGTCATTCGGTCGTGTCCGACTCTTGCGACCCCTTGGACTGTAGCCCACCAGACTCCTCTGTCCATGGGATTCTCCAGGAAAGAAATACTGGAGTGGGCTGCCATTTCCTTCTCCAGGGGATCTTCCTGACCTAGGGATCGAACCTGCATCTCTTATGTCTCCTGCGTTGGCAGATGCTACCACTAGCACCACCTGGGAAGCCTGGTGGTTACGTAAGTGTGAACATTTGTCAAAACTCAATGGGGAGTTTTCATATGGTCTCATCTTCCCAACTGATGTGAAACTAACCACAGGGAGGTGAAGGGATTAGCACAGTCATTAGCAATGACTCAGAGAAGAAGCCAAAATTTCTTAAGTGTCCCATTTACACAGGGTTCCTTGGCACTTGATGCCTGCAGGTCCTCAGATGAAGAAATGGAGCTCACCTGATTTAACATCACTCTCCTTGCCTAGGGTGCTGTTGAAACCGGCAGACCTTAATGCCTCAGAAACAAGGTGCGACATTAAAAAAGGACCGCAGTGGAGAGGTGGTCTATGTGGGGGCTCATTGTCATCATCATGATCTTTGGTTTTTCAGCAAATAGAATAAAAACTCAAACTAGTGTCAACTGGGGTTTTCACCATATAGACAGGAAGAGCCAACACAAATACTCAATCCATTCTATTAGAACTCCCTTTTAAATGTCATCCAAGGAATTAGTGAAGCAAGTGTTCCCAGGCTAAAGTAGACTTGCAGCTTCAGAGAAGAAGGTCTTAGAAAATAGTAATTTTAAAAAAAATGTATAAGAAGACACAGAGACCCTATGGTGAAAGTCCTTATTTCAAGAATGATAGGATAGGGACTTCCTTGATTGTTCAGTGAATAAGAATCCACCTGCCAGTGCAGAGGACACAGGTTTCATCCCTGGTTTCGGAAGATTCAACATGTCATGGAGCTACTAAGCCCATGAGCCACAGCTACCAAAGCCCGCACACCCTGAGCTGTGCTCGGGAACAAGAGAAGCCACCGCAATGAGAAGCCCACGTGCACGATGAAGAATAGCCCCCAGCCCCCGCAACTGGAGAAAGGCTGCACAAAGCAAGGAGGATCCACCACAGCAAAAAAAAAAGTTAAAAAAAAAAAAGAATGGTAGGATACTATCTCCAGGACCTAGAGAGGGGAAAAAAATCTACAGAGGAAAAGTGATTATTATAAAACTTTTCCTCCCCTGTGCTGTATTCCATAAGGTAGTGAGGTTGAGACAGTAACTAAAGAATTGTTTCATCAATTAAAAGCTATCATCCATGTGGAGGAAATGAGACATCGCAGCAATGGAAGCCCTCAAAGGCACTCTATACTCTTCCCTACTCTACCTACCCATCCTCCAAATTTGGGGAGAAAAATTATCCAGCTAAATTAATTATGAATAAAAACAAATCAATCTGGGGAAGGCATGGCATAAAATAAATTATACAGAGAAATCAAACCGGGAAAATAGCAAGTGATTAAGAGAAATCTTCTGTAATAATAAAAGAGTAAATTTATCAGGAAAACATGACTCATTAATGAGTATGTGCCTAATGACTGAGCTTGAAGTTACAAAAATAAAATGACAGAATCAAAGGAGAAACAGATAATTCCATAGTCATGCCTAGGAAGTTTTAACATCCTCTGCTCTCAGCAACAGATGGGATTGCTGTTGTTCAGTTGCTAGGTTGTGTCCAACTCTTTGTGACCCCATGCACTACAGCACACCGGGCTTCCCCGTCCTTCACCAACTCCTAGAGTTTGCTCAAACTCATGTCCATTGAGTCGGTGATGCCATCCAGCCATCTCATCTCTGTCATCCCCTTGTCCTCTGGCCTTCAATCTTATGTCCTTCAGGGACATAACTGTTGATGGGATAACTAGAGAAAAACCAGTGAAGTCAGAGAAAACCTGAACAACTCCTTCTCGGCTGGAAGTCTGACATCAGTCAGTGGCCTTGTGCTGAGCAGGATGGGAGTCATGAGCTCAGAAGAAAGAGTGTTTCTGTTGGTGATATCTGCTGTGGACGCAGAGCAGGAGAAAGAAAAGCCCCTGGACCAGTCACCTCCTTAACCCTGGCTGTGCATGAGAATTACATAGTGAGAGCCTTTTAAGAATATGGATGCTAAGACCCCTCACCTGGAGACTTTGCTCTAATTCCTCTGTGGTACAGCCCAGGCATTTGTCATTTTTCTGAAATCTCCCCAGATGATTTCAATGAGTAATGAGGATTAAAAACCACTGTCCTAAACAGTGAGAAAGGGGACACTCGTACTCTGATGAAGAGCAGGTAAAAGATGTAGAATACATTAAGGGCCTTCAATGCATCATTTTATCTAGAAATCTCATTTCTAGGGAAATAGTAATGATGTGCCCGTATAATTTATGTTCAAGAATGCTTTTTGCAGCTCAATTTATAATAGCAATAGAAATAGACAGATGATAGATAGAAGTTAAGTGGGGCTTCCCAGGTGGCTCAGTGGTAAAGAATATCAATACAGGTGACACAGCTTTGATCCCTGGTTTGGGAAGATTCCCTGGAGGAGGAAATGGCAACCCACTCACGTATTCTTGCCTGGAGAATCCCATGGACAGAGGAGGCTGGTGGGTTATAGTCCATGGGGTCTCAGAAGAGTTGGACACAGCTTAGCGACTGAACAACAAGATAATAGATACACAGATATGTAGATACACAAATAGATAACTGGAAAGAGAGAAGGAAGGAAAGGCGGGAGGAAGAGAAGCAGAGAAAGGAAACCTAATTATTCAGCAGTACGGGTAGGTAGGTAAGTTTAGTCACTCAGTTGTGTCCAACTCTTGTGACCCCATGGACTGTAGCTCTCCAGGCTCCTCTGTCCATGAGGTTTCCCAGCCAAGAATACTGGAGTGGGTTGCCATTTCCTTCTCCAGGGGATCTTCCTGATGCAGGGATCAAAGCCCAGGTCTTCTGCATTGCAGACAGACTCTTTACTGACTGAGCCTCCAGGGAAGCCCCGTGCAGCAGTATGGAATTGGTTAAATACGTTTAAATCAAGGTACAATAGGTATCTCTTAATAAGATGATGTTGATATGTATTTCACATCAAATATGTCCATAAAAAGCTGAGAGAATGATGTTGCAAAGTAATCTATAAACCTTTCCATTCTGAGACAATGTATGTGTGCCTAGAAAAATAGTCTTAAAGTTTTGCTTCAAAATGTCAGTCATATTTATCTCAAGGTGATGGTATTTTCGTCCATTTAGCTGATGTTCGTTTCGTTCCTAATGTGTGTAAAGTGAATACATGTGTTTTAGGTAGTAAAACTAAACCAAGAATGGAACCAATCTCCCTGATGACAACTCATTCTGAAATGCGGAGAGCCTTTCATCTCATCGGTTCTAATCCTTAAAAGGGGGGTCAAATGGATGATTATCTGAGCTGGTGAAGGAATTAAGAATTCAGAATAGCTCTGGGAAAGGGTGTGGGAACTGCTCCATTACCTTAGGTGAAAACAAACAAGGGAGGTTCCCTTTGATCCACAGGGGCCCCATTCCTTTCAACATTTTCTGGGTGGATCTGGACCCAGCCTGTAGAGAGGATGAGGCCAGCTGGAACCTGCCTGCAGTCCTTCCCGAGGTGTGGCTGGGAAAGTGGGAGCTGCCCAGGTCTCCACCCAGTTCTCCTTCCACCCCGAGGAGGTCACACCTGTCCATCCATCTTCTTCCAAATGGAAGGAATGTGGGGGGCTCAGCCAAAGGAATGGAAACAAAGCCTCATTCCTTTGGGGTGCTCCACCCCTCCTTCCCCCCGACACCTTCCCTCCATCTTCATGTTTATTGCTTTCCAGACCTCAGATTCCTCGAATCTGCCTGCCAAGGCAGGTTTGAACCTGCCAGATTAGGTTCGATCCCTGGATCGGGAAGATCCCCTGGAGGAGGAAATGGCCATCCACTCCCGTATTCTTGCCTGGAGAATCCGGTGGTCAGAGGAGCCTGGCAGGCTACAGTCCATAGGATCACAAAGAGTCGAACACCATTGAGCAACAGAGCACGCTTGCTTTAAGAAAAGGGGTCTGAAAACTTCCTTCTTGTTAAATTATTAATATTTGCATTTTGAGAGAAGATCAGAGAAATGATATTCACAAATAAATGACTTTTTGAAATATTTTAATTTTATTGGAGTATCAAATTTTGTTGAAGTATTTATAGTTGATTTACAGTGTTGTACAGCAAAGTGATTCAGTTATACATACACATATAGTTGTTCTTTTTTAGATTCTTTTCTCATATAGGCTATTGAGTAGAGTTCCCTGTACTATACAGCACGTCCTTGTTGGTTACCTGTCTTACATATAGTAATGTGTGGGTATGTTCACCCCAAGCTCCTGATTTATCTCCTCCCAACATTTCCCCTTTGGTAACCGTTAAGTTTGTTTTTGAACAGATAAATGACGTTTTCATGGAAGAATCTCAAGCACCAACCAAGTATAGAAAGGGTGGTGACGTTGTAGATCAAAAAAGCCTGAAACACTTGTGATTCTGGACCACATTCCCAGCAGAAAGAAGTGGGAAGTACAATACCCGTGGAGCCAGCTGGCATTGGGACAGTATCCTTTAAGAAAACTCATACCTCCAGGGAGTATCTCCTAATGGTTTTGAGAAACTAAGTGAATAAGACGTTTTCTAAACAGGCAGCCCAGAACCCCTGCTCTCTGTCTAATAAGTCCACCTCCTCACAGTCAGGCAAAGAAGCCAGATGTTTTCAGCCCTATTCCTAACTTGTGTAACCAGCTCCTTGTGGTGGTAGGATGTATCACGGGATGTATTTTCCACAAACAGGCTAAGAAACATTCCTTGATGTCAGGTCACACAGCAAGTTTCCAAAGTGGTGGTGGTTACTCTTATCTCCTCTGCTTTCATCACAAGGTAATGGTCTGTTCTTAAAAGGAGCTGTAAAGTACAGGTTATTTTAGCCCTCTCCCTGCTTCAGGGTGATGGGCGCTTGTCAATACCTCTCCAGTGACTGACTGGTTCTGTCTGCCATGACTGTGTGGTGATCATTTATCACAGGGCAATCTCGTAGGACACAAAATATAGCGCCCTTGTGTCTCTTCATTCTCCAGCACTTGCTGACAGCGAATGAAAATTACACTGCCTTCCAGCACCAGTCATAACTCAACCTCATTTTCCAGAAAACCTTTGTGGGGCACTACAAAATAATGAGATGTGCTCTGCCTAGAGGTTACAGCACGGCCTCGCTGCAGTACGTTCAGCTAAATCAGCCCAACACATGATCAATCCTCCAGAAATAAAAATCACTGTTTTCCTACAGATTTTACTGTGTAATTTAAGCAAATGATAAAATGGATAACTAATGAGAACCTGCTATATAGCACATGAATCTCTACTCAGTGCTCTTTGGTGACCTAAATGGGAAGGAAATCCAAAAAAGAGGGGATATGTATATATGTACAGTTGATCCACTTTGCTGTATAGTAGAAACAGACAACATTGTAAAGCAACTATGGGTGGTGGTTAAGTCGCTGAGTTGTGTCTGAATCTCTGTGACCCCGTGGACTGTAGCCCACTAGGCTCCTCTGTCCGTGGGATTTCCCAGGCAAGAATACTGGCTTGGGTCGCCATTTCCTCCTCCAGGGGATCTTACCAACCCAGGAATCGAACCTGCATACCCTGCATTGCAGGCAGATTCTTTACTGCTGAGCCACCGAAGCAACTATGCTCCAATAAATATTTTTTAAAAAATTAAGTAAATGAGTTCAGTGCAATATTCCTCTTTAGCCAAAACCAAGAAGGTAATAACCAAAAATGGTTTGAGAAACGAGAGAAAATAATTTTCTTTCCTAATCTTATTCTCTACCACCCTGCTTGAATAACTGAAAGGGATTTGAACAACCCCCAAAACCCAAATCACAGAATCCATGAAAAATCCACAGAGGACATTCCTACCTGTAATGGCTCTTCCACATGCTAGTCTGAGGAGGTTGTTTGGTTTTTAAAACAGTGCAAGACCTAGTTATGTGTGTTTACTCTGTGCACTGAGATAATTGAGTATCTTGTTCCACTAAACTATAGGTTCTGTGTTATCTACCTGTTATCCCCAACAACTAGCATAATGCCTGGCACATAATAATTTTTTAAAAATTGATGTATATAATTCACACATTATTAAATTCATGTTTGAATGTGTACAAGCCAGTGGTTTAAATAAGGCATATATTCACAAATTATGCAACAGTCACCACTATCCAAATTTCAAAACATTTCCATAACCCCTTAAAGAAACCTGGGGGCTTCCCTGGTGACCCAGTCAGTAAAGAGTCTGCCTGCAATGCAGGAGACCCAGCTTTGATCCTTGGGTTAGGAAGATCCTCTAAAGGAGGAAATGGGAACCCAAGCCAATATTCTTGCCTGGGAATTCCCAAGGACAGAGGAGACTGGCGGGCTACAGTCCATGAGATTGCAAGAGTCGGACATGAGTGAGGGCTAAACCTACCTGCTATCAGTTCAGTTCAGTCCTTCAGTCATGTCCGACTCTTTGCGACCCCATGAATCGCAACACGCCAGGCCTCCCTGTCCATCACCAACTCCCGGAGTTCACTCAAACTCACATCCTTTGAGTTGGTGATGCCATCCAGCCATCTCATCCTCTGTCGTCCCCTTCTCCTCCTGCCCCCAATCCCTCCCAGCATCAGAGTCTTTTCCAATGAGTCAACTTTTCGCATGAGGTGGCCAAAGTACCAGAGTTTCAGCTTTAGCGTCATTCCTTCCAAAGAACACCCAGGACTGATCTCCTTTAGAATGGACTGGTTGGATCTCCTTGCAGTCCAAGGGACTCTCAAGAGTCTTCTCCAACACCACAGTTCAAAAGCATCAATTCTTTGGCACTCAGCCTTCTTCACAGTCCAACTCTCATGTCCATACATGACCACTGGAAAAACCATAGCCTTGACTAGGTGGACCTTTGTTGGCAAAGTAACGTCTCTGCTTTTGAATATGCTATTGGTCATAACTTTTCTTCCAAGGAGTAAGCGTCTTTTAATTTCATGGCTGCAATTACCATCTGCAGTGATTTTGGAGCCCAAAAAATAAAGTCTGACACTGTTTCCACTGTTTCCCCATCTATTTGCCATGAAGTGATGGGACCAGATGCTATGATCTTTGTTTTCTGTATGTTGAGCTTTAAGCCAACTTTTTCGCTCTCCTCTTTCACTTTCATCAAGAGGTTTTTCAGTGCCTCTTCACTTTCTGCCATAAGGGTGGTGTCATCTGCATATCTGAGGTGATTAATATTTCTCCCGGCAATCTTGATTCCAGCTTGTGCTTCATCAAGCCCAGCGTTTCTCATGATGTACTCTGCATAGAAGTTTAAATAAGCAGGGTGACAATATACAGCCTTGAGGTACTCCTTTTCCTATTTGGAACCAGTCTGTTGTTCCATGTCCAGTTCTAACTGTTGCTTCCTGACCTGCATACAGATTTCTCAAGAGGCAGGTCAGGTGGTCTGGTATTCCCATCTCTTTCAGAATTTTCCACAGTTTATTGTGATCCACACAGTCAAAGGCTTCAGCATAGTCAATAAAGCAGAAATAGATGTTTTCTGGAACTCTCTTGCTTTTTCCATGATCCAGCGGATGTTGGCAATTTGATCTCTGGTTCCTCTGCCTTTTCTAAAACCAGCTTGAACATCAGGAAGTTCATGGTTCACGTATTGCTGAAGCCTGGCTTGGAGAATTTTGAGCATTACTTTACTAGCGTGTGAGATCAGTGCAATTGTGCGGTAGTTTGAGCGTTCTTTGACATTGCCTTTCTTTGGGATTGGAATGAAAACTGACCTTTTCCAGTCCTGTGGCCACTGCTGAGTTTTCCCAATTTGCTGGCATATTGAGTGCAGCACTTTCACAGCATCATCTTTCAGGATAAAGCAACCTATATGCACTTTCTGTAACTTTCCATTCCTCTCTTCCCCCTAGCCCACGGAAGTTACTAGTTTACAATCTGTTTCTATGGATTGAACCATTCTGCATATTTCCTGTAAACAGAATCATATAGTATGTGACCTTTTGTTACTGGCTTTTTCATTTGGCATGATGTTTACCATACCCACCGGTGTTTTAGCGTATATCAATACCTCATTCCTTTTTATGAATGAATGATAATGTTCTATTGTATGGATAAAGCATGTTTTGTTTATTCAGATCCATTCATGGACATTTACACTGTTCTCCTTTTTGGCTATCAGAGTAACATTTTCATTCACACCTGTTGAACAAATTGGTGACCTTCTAAATGATAGCAGCATATGTGAGATGGCCAGTAAACTATTAAACTTCATTCATCTAGCTCATCAGACCTCATTCTACTAGTTCATTCAACTACTTCATCAGAGAACTATAAACTCTAAACAATGCAAAACCATTTTCCAGTTATCAAATTTGCCAAGACTTCTTTTAAATTAAAAAAAAAATTGTCTTTATTTATTTTGGTCATGCTGCAAGTCATGTGGGCTCTTAGTTCTCTGACCAGAGATCAAACCTGTGCCCCCTGCAGTAGAAACAAGAAGTCTTAATTTCTGGACCACCAGGGAAGCCCCAGCCAAGACTTTTCTACTCCAATAGCTGTTGCCTGTAAGGATGTGGTATCCATCGTGCACTTTCACTTACAGAAGTGAATATTGCTGTAAGCATTTACAGCAAGTTGGTATGCATGCCAACAGCCTTGACATGCTCAGACAATTTGAGTCCCCTAATTATATCTCTGAGATACGAGACTAAAGATATAACATAAAACACAGAAATACTATATTGTGAAGATGAAAAGTGAAAGTGAAAGTTGCTCAGTTATGTCTGACTCTGTGATTCATTGCAAGTGGATTCTTTACCAGCTGAGCCACAAGGGAAGCCCCCCAATACTGGAGTGGGTAGCCTATCCCTTCTCCAGTGGATTTTCCTGACCCAGGAATTGAACGGGGGTCTTCTGCATTGCAGAAGATCCTTATGAATAATAGTGAAATCTAGAAAACAAACCTAAATACTCAATATAGTGAAATACTTAAAGAAGATCTGGTAGATACATATAATTAAATGGCATATAGTCATTAAAAATCACGTTTGAAAGAGTTGCAATTGCATCAGAAAGTGAGTATTCAGTGAAAGTAGGCATAATATGGTTGATCTAAAATATCGATATATGAAAATTTCATAGAAAAATGGGAATTTGAGGAAATCTACAAAAACATGAACTTTTAGCAATGGGTATGAAGAAAAAAGGAAAATCTTAAGCACAGTTTCATCTATTATGTCTTAGGTTCAATAATGTTTATATTTATGTGACTTAACTCTTTTATTTTTTTATGAGTGAGAATTTTTATTATTATTTTTGTTATTGCCCTAATTTACATGAAGACATGCTATGTTCAGAAAAATTAAATAAGTCACAAAACTAAATAAGTGGTTAGTTCCTCTTTTAAATAGTAAGTTCTGAGAGGACAAAAAAATCTATCTTTAAGTAGCATCATTTCTGTATTAAGTATACAACAGCTTTTTTTATTTAAAAAAGAAATTACTTATATTAGACCCCACTTAACCCATTCAGCCACATATATGTAGAATAGGTATTTCTGGTAATTATAATAGTCAGAACAAGGTAATGGACATATAGCAAATTGAACAATGTAAGTTTCTATAATTCTTTCAACAGGGTCATTCCAAAAGCAGGTAAAGGACTGGTGACCTGTGTTACCTATTAGGCTGCCCGCCTCAGAGAACCTGCCAGAATAAAAGGTACATGGGAATATTAAAAGTTCAGCAGAAAGTAGATGATCCAAGGACAGAAGCAAGTGTCTGATGAGTTACTTACAGGGTGAAATATGTCATACTTTGTTCTTCCACCAACATAGCAAGTGTGTTTTTGTTGTGTCTACATGAGCAAAGTGGCAGTGGGGCAGCACATTCTAGTCACTGGTAGGGAAACTGAACAGTACTGGCCTTTATGCAACTGTGACAAGTTGTGAATATCTCAAAGCCTTCAATGCATGTGCCCCAAGCATCTTTTTTCCATTATATTTAAACATTCAAATCCCTTTTACGAAAAATATACTCCCACATGGTCCTAATTCACTTCTACTCAACTTATCAAAACATTATCCTGTAAGATTCATTTTAAGTCCAGAAAATTATCTGAGCTTCTGGTATGAGACTGGTATTAGTTCTTCTTATAAACAAGTTCTTTCAATGACTGGTTTTGCATGCCCTTCAACTCTGCATGTGTTTGCGTGACTTGAGTTTAAGTCAAACTGGAATACCCTTTGAATTTGAGCTGCAGATGTTATCCAGATAATTCAGATGTAAGTATCTGAATAGTTCAAATGATCTCAAGAAAAGAATAGTCTGAAATCATGCACTTTAGTTTCTGTTTGCGGACAAAGCAAAGAGTTAATACCTTAACTCTTTCTATATACATAGTAAAGTCATGATTTAGTTACCTGTAAAACAATAATAGATAAAATTAATTGTCAGAATTGATTATGTACTGAGGCTCATGTTATGGCTTCACATGCATGTTTTCATTTTATCCTTGGAAGATGCTAAGAGGTTAGATATTACTAAAGGTAAAATTATATATTCACCAAAAATATTTACACTGAAATATTCCTAGAAGCTTATTTATAGCAGCCCCAAACTGGAAATAATCCAGATGTCTACCAACAGATGGATAAATTGTGGTATATTCATGCAAGGGAATATTACTCAATGATTAAAAAAAAAGGATGAGCCACTATTATGTATTAAAACATAGATGAATCTCAAAAACATTGAGAAAAAATAAATAAATATGAAATATAAAAATCAGTGTATGATCTATTTATATAAAGTTCTAAAACAAGTAAAACTAACTTACACTGGTATACATTTTTTAAAAGGTAGCTATTTATTGGAAAGGAACAGGAGGGAATTTTTACTTTGTTGTTGTTCAGTTGCTCAGTCGTGTCCAACTCTTTGCGACTGTAGCATGTCAGGCTTCCCTGTCCTTCATGGTCTTTCAGAGTTTGCTCAAACTCATGTCCTTTGCGGAGAAAGCAATGGCAACCCATTCCAGTACTCTTGCCTGGAAAATCCCATGGACAGAGGAGCCTGGTAGGCTGCGGTCCATGGGGTCGCTGAGAGTCGGATACGACTGAGCGATTTCACTTTCACTTTTCACTTTCATGCATTGGAGAAGGAAATGGCAACCCACTCCAGTGTTCTTGCCTGGAGAATCCCAGGGGCGGGGGAGCCTGGTGGGCTGCTGTCTCTGGGGTCGCACAGAGTCAGACACGACTGAAGCAACTTAGCAGCAGCAGCAGCATGTCCATTGAGTCGGTAATGCCATTCAACTATCTCATCCACTGTTGCCCCCTTCTCCTCCTGCTCTCAGTCTTTCCTAGCATCCGGGTCTTTTCCAGCAAGTTGGCTCTTCATATCAGGTGGCCAAAGTATTAGAGCTTCAGCTTGAGCATCAGCCCTTCCAATGGTTGACTGGTTTGATCTCCTTACAGTCCAAGGGACTCTCAAGAGTCTTCTCCAGCACCACAGTTTGAAAGCATCAGTTCTTCGGGGCTCAGCCTTCTTTATGGTCCAACTCTCCAACCTGACTCCTTGCCAAATAGTTCGTGAAATCATCCACAATTACATTTGGCAGCAGCCACATGCAGTACATTTTCCTAGCTGCTGTGGGGAATAAAGAAGTTCAACTAAATGAGTCAATACATGTAAAGTGCTTGTTATGGTGCCTGGCATATGGTAAGAGCTCTAAAGTGTTAACTACCGTTATTATAAGATACGAACCTTGGCCTCAAGGTAATTATAGGGTCCCTGGGGAAACAAGTCATTAATTCATAAATCATTAAACAACAATACATGAATCATAGTTCAAGCTAAGAAATAGCACAAGGAACTATTATACTGAAAGCCACAGACAGACACTCAGTGTCCATAGAAGCCAAACAGCTTTACAAAAGTGGCAGGGGAGGGGGGTGGGTGTGGGGCACCCAAGGACACAGATCTTGTCCATTGGCACAGCCATGCAGCTGTGCAACAACCTATTGTTGCCATGTGAGGATACTCACCCCATATTGTCAAATCTGTTTTTAAAGAATCCAGAAATTTAGGTGTTTATGTGAAATCTCCCAGTTTTTACATGTTGGCTACTAATTCAATGCTTTTAAAAAGGGCATGATCTTTGGGTTATGGCTACTAAATATGTCCTAAATGCACAGTCTTAAGAAGACTCTAGAGGCTGCAGAAACATCTTTCCTACTCAGTTTTAACAAGGTAATCCAGCCTCGTGAGGGGAGGCACTTGACGGAGGTCACCCAAGAGTGGGAAGAGAACTGGACTTAGAATTGGGGCTTTAAGGAATTGCCAAGTTTAAAGACTTTATGGAGGAGGTTGAGTCTGGGAAGGAAACTGGGAGAGAGCAGCCAGGATTCTGTTAGTTTCAGGATCAAGTCCGTTGTAGGTTTATCAGGTGCTTCTATTCTGATGTCTGATGTAATGGAGATAAATGATAGTTGGAGGTGAGTAAAGAAAGGGAAAGGAGAAGAAACAGAGACGATGAGTATGGACCACACTTTCAAGAAGTTTGGCCAAGGTAGATAGAACTATGGGACTCCAAAAGCCATCTGGTTTGTGTTTTGTTTTTTTTTTTTTAAAGTGGGAGACATATTAAGATGGTTTAAAGCAAAAACAAAGATAATAGCCCAAGTTGAGAAAGAGAACCTTAAGAAGCAAGAGAAATAGGAGAGTCATGAAGAGAGGTTAGGAAAGCCACAGGAAGAGATACCAGAACCTATGGAAAAAGATGATGAGATGAGTACTGCTTGGTTGAGACTGATACCTTTCACACTGGAAACCTACAAGAGTTCCCATCTGGTGGTAAGACTTATAGACTGATTAGTTACACTCTTCCCCCACGGGGTGGACTTAGACTAAATGCCCTCTCTGGTTTCCCGCCAAAACATGTATTTGAATCCATAATTTAGACTGTATGGAAGTTGAATTTCTCTGATCTTGAGGATCTCAGAACCTCAGAAGCAGAAATTAATGATCTTATCCACCCCTCTTCATTTCAACACATTCCTTGAAAATGTATTGGGCATTTGCACTGCCAGGCACTCTGTTAAGCCCTGGGTATTCAAAGATAAATAAAACAGCCTCAGACCTAGAAGCGGTAATGGAATAAAAATGTTTATATGATTAACTATCACTGCAAACACAGCAATAGAAGGGTGGACAAAACTGCAGGTCCCCAGAGGATGAGCCAGTTGAGAAAACGATTCCGGCCTCTCAGCTCCAAGTACGATGCCTTCCTTAGGGTCAATATAGATAATATTACTGTAACTATTCTAAAAAAAAAAAAGATTAGCTGTGTAAATCTATTTATGTAACCCACAGAGATAGTATAATCTTTCAGCCTTCTTGTTAATATACCAGCATCACTAATCCAAGATCAACATGTGTATGTACCATTGGCCGAGAACTCTTATTATTTGGATTCTGGTCCAAACCACTCTTTTCCTTCTAAGCATTAGTTTGGAAACCATTAAACAGTAGATGGTCATCACCCACCAACCATCATTCACTAGAACAATTCTACTCAGCTGTGTCTACATAAGGCCACAGAATCAACCACATTTTGTTAGTTTATTTTCTCAATACTGCCGTTATAATTCTAACCTACTAGCTTAAAGTAGCCAAAATGACCATTTTTCAGTTCTGTGTCTTTTATCCTCTAGATTGAACCTATACTAATAGTTAAGTAAAATTTTAGTCATTGATATATTGGCTTCATATAGAGTGAAATATGCATTAAAATGAATTCTTCCCTTCATTTTTTGGGAAACTTCATCAAATATTTACAGAAGACCCACAGTTGCCTGAGATGAGACCAAATGCATCAGGAAGAAGAGACAGTTTTGGTTCTCTAAGAGCTTGTAGTATAAATCCAGAGATTCCACTTTGACCCTTTTCAAAACTTACATGTTGATTTTAAAGCAGATAATGGCACTTTCAGTGGAAGCAAAAAAAAAAAACTTTCTGGAAGGAAGACTAGCAAGTTCATCCTGTTGAAACTCACTTAAATGGAAACGATTCTGAAGGGTTAAGTATCTAACGTATTCCTTCTCTTTAGAGTTTCCTCCTGCTCTGACACAGGTCCACAGTTTTTGCTTCAGTCCAACAGGGAGAAGCAAAGAAACAGGGCTTCTTAGGTGGCAGTAGGGATAAAGAACCTGCCTGCCGACGTAGCAGACTCGAGAGACGTAGCCTCCCTCCTTGGGTCGCGAAGATCCCCTGGAGATGGAAATGGTAACCTACGCCGGTATTCTTGCCTGGGAAATCACACGGACAGGGGAGCCTGGTGCGCTACAGTCCTTGGGGTCACAAAGAGCCGGACATGACTGAGCGCACACACACTGAACAGGGGAAGAACGGGTCAGTGTGGTGGATTTGTTCATGTTTTCTCCTCAAATAATCCACCACCTGCCAATGAAGAGGCCTCATATCAAGGACCCTGGGAGGAATATAAAGATGAAAATGCTGTTGAGAAATGTGCGATCTTGTGGGGAAGACTAGGCTTGACAGAGCACAGGCATGATGAAATGTATGCTAAACAGTCAACATGCTGTGGAAATGCTGGGAGAGATGAGATTTCCTCCGACTGGGAGTCGAGGAGGGCTCCTCTGTAGTGTTGAGGACTACAGAATTCAGATGCTTGGAAAAGACAGGAAGGACATTCCAAGCTAGAGCTTCTTCTGTCTTTGCAGAAGTTATGGAGTTGGGTGGCAAATACCACCAAATAAACCCAGATAAGAATTTCTCTTGCTTTGCTTCCATTTGGGAACCACTGAAGTGTGCCCATATGGATGACTGGATTTAGGAGAGGTGAAGATTATGGTTGTGTATGTGTTAGTCACTTAGTCATGTCTGACTATTTGTGACCCCATGGACTGTAGCCTGCCTAGTTCCTCTGTCCATGGAATTCTTCAGACAAGAATACTGGAGTGGATGCCTTTCTCCAGGGGATCTTTCCAACCCAGGGATAGAATCTGAGTCTCCTACATCACAGGCAGATTCTTTACCATCAGAGCCACCAAAGAAGCCAAAAATATTTAATTGGGAGGGCAACCTGCTTTTGGCAGCAC
This sequence comes from Oryx dammah, assembly GCF_014754425.2. Lineage (NCBI taxonomy): Eukaryota > Metazoa > Chordata > Mammalia > Artiodactyla > Bovidae > Oryx > Oryx dammah. The sequence continues at coordinate 29,843,316 of NW_024070192.1, forward strand.
TTTGAAATTCATGTCTTTTTTTTTTTTTTGCAGTATAATTGCTTTACAGTTATAAAGTGTTAGTTTCTGCTGTGCAGCAAAGGGAATCAGCTATATGCATACACATATTCCCTCCCTCTTGAATCAATTCAAGTCTTGAAATCGCCAAATTTTGATGATTAGCATCTAGTGAAGTAACTGAGACAAAAACGACATAAAATTTAGCATAGGTGAGATGCTGGTTTGACGCAAAACTGAAGACATTACACTGAAGTGCCCACTCTGGTATTACCCCTTCTTGATCTACCTATTTAGAGGCCCAGAGGGAAAGGAGGGAGAAGCTTTCATCGTGCCGATTTTGCAGGTAAAGTTGGATAAGCCTCTGTACCAATGTCAGTCATGAACTCCAGCAAAACGATAACTCTTTTAGTTTTTCTACAGAGGAACTTGACAAGGCTGTCAACCTCCCAGTCGGATTCAGTTCAGTCAGTTCAGCCACTCAGTCATGTCTGACTCTTTGTGACCCCATGGACTGCAGCAGCCCAGACTGCAACCATTCAGATGATGGTAGAAAAAATGGAACCATTCCATCTCTTGAAGTTGCTTCTAGATTGTGTATAAATCACTTTTGGAAAATACCCAGTCTGGCCACAGTGATCTGGTGTCAGGAGTTGATGGGAGGAGAATGTCTCCAAAATGCCCCCATCCATCTCAGCCCATCCAGGAAGCACAGGCTAACTCGGGTCCTCCCATCTGGGCTTTGTGCACGGTCCCCAGTCCCACCACAAGCACGACTGAGTGTCTTCACCTCTCCAGTGCCAGCTCCTCTCTATATGACCTTATCCCAACAGTGAGGTCTCTCCAGGCCTCGTGACCTGCCTTCTTCCCCGCCATGCCCCTCCTGGAGGGGCAGGAAACTCTCACGTCCCTTGATGTCACCAGAGACTCAGAGGGGAGTATTTACATGGGATGCTCTCTTCCTAAGGAAGCCACCACTTCCTGTTTCATGAGATTTGGTTGCACAAGCTTGGAGAAGATCCATTGGAGGGCTCCTGGCTTCTTGGACTCTGCCTGAAACATAAGGAGTTAGCTGCTTTTCTCTGTGGTTTGGGAGCATTCTCTCAGGATTCTGGGTTCTCCTCTGGGGCTTGATTCAGCTCAGAGGCTTATCTGTGATCCCTTCCTGGAGCTGATCAGCACTCATCTGCCCATCACACGCTCTGCTGTCCCCTTCTGCCACTACCCCGTGTCTGTGTTACATCTGGGAAAGTTCTCTTACATCACCATGCACTGTGGTTGATGGAAGAAACTCTATCCTCCAACTTTACCAGATCCTGAGTCTTTCAGGGTTCAAGAGGCACTCCCTTAAAAAGCCCAGCTCTTGCCACAGAGCGCCCCTACTTCCAAGACCGTGTCTCTATTACTGATTTGTATAAATACTCTGAAACTAAACAGACTTCTTTATTCTGGGCTGTGTCTGCCTTTCCCCCGAGGGAAGGAGGCTTCTGACTCAAGACAGAGGGTCCTGAGATGCGTGACAGTTGCAGGAGGGAGGACCTAAGTTGTGGAGGGAAGTTACATCTGGATACGGGTGTCATGAGAGCTGACCGATTGATTCTGGAGCATGGGTTTCCTGCTCAGTTACCTGTCTTGCAACAAAATGTCCCAGTGTGTGACAGAGGGACTCATTTAGTGTCCTGGTGGGAAACATTCACCCCAAATGGTTCAGAGGGAGTGTCACGAAGGTCTAGGTTCAGAGGTGTGAGCAGGGAGGAGGGACCAGAAAGGGATGTCAAGGTACCCAGAGACCAGCCACAGGGAAACTGGTATCACCCTAGGGCCCCCCCAGAAGAGCCTTGATCAGGAAGAAATGCCACCAGTCACTTCCAGACCCTGACCACAGAGCAGGGAGCAGGCAGAGGATGAATTCATGGGTCTCACCCTCTTTTTGTCTTCCATCTCCCCTGCCTCCTCTGGACCAAACCCAGCCAGGCGCCAGTCCACAAGCAAGCCTGGTGCGATTCCTCAGGCTCAGAATCCCTGGGTGCAGAGAAGAGTGGAGACTGGGTCTTGCAGGGCGTGAGAGGAAAGGAGAAAAACACAGCTGGTGAGAACAGCATTTAATGCCCTATTTTATTTTTTAAAATTTTTTATTGGACTATAATTGCTTTACAATTTTGTGTTAGTTTCTACTGTATAATGAAGTGAATCAGCTATATGTATACACCCTGTCCGTCCTGAACCTCCCACCCACTGCCCCACCCCACCCCTCTAGGTCATCACAGAGCACCTGGTAATATATAGCAGCGTCGCACTAGCCAGCTATTTTACACATAGTAGTGTGTGTATGTCAGTCCTACTCTCCCAATTCATCCCACCCTTCCCTTCCACCTCTCTGTGTCCAGGAGTTGGTTCTTTATGTCTGTGTCTCTATTCCTGCCCTGCAAATGGGTTTGTCAGTACCATTTTTCTAGTTTCCATACATATGCTTTAATAGATGATATTTGGTTTTCTCTTTCTGACTTACTTCACTCTGTATGACAGACTCTAGGTCCATCCATGTCTCTACAAATGACCCAATTAATGCTCCATCTTAAATCCCTCTCTTCCTGCCTCTACTTTTTGCCAAGTTGACTGAAGTGGCTTAAAGTGGAAAGGCTGTGAACAGTCACCACTGAGCCTTCTTTCAGAATCCCTGCTTTTGGTGAGTTACTACCACCAAGAGAATTTTTTAAAATATGTATTTGGCCAAGTGCTGAGAAAACCATACTTGCCACACCAAACGCTTATGATGTCAAAGATTCCTGGAGCCCTTGAATCCCATCCGTGGGTCCCCGGGGCTCCTGGATCCGTCCTCAAGGACCTCTGCTCCAATAAGACTTACTCTAGAGACGCCTTCCCTCAAACAGCTCGTGGAATGTTTACATATTTGTCCCTGAGAGCCCAGGACCAGCTGAGTACCCTTCCCTGGTGCCTCCTTAAGATTAAGCAGAGAAGACAGTGACTGAAAATGAGAAAAAAAGTGAATCCTAGTTGATCAGTCGTATCCGACTCTTTGCAACCTTATGGACTATAGCCCACCAGGCTCCTCTGTCCTTGGGATTTTCCAGGCAGAATACTGGGGTGGGTTGCATTCCTTTCTCCAGGGGATCTTTCCAACCCAGGGATCAAACTCAGTCTCTTGCACTCCAGATAGATTCTTTACTGTCTGAGCTATGAGTATAACAAACGTTTCATGTAAAGGCTACATATTGTATAATTCCTAATCTATGGCATTCTGGGAAAGCAAAACTCTGCAGACATTGAAAAGATTGGTGGTTGCTAGGGATTAAGGGGGAGAGAGAGATAAATCGGTGGAGCACAGACGATTTTTTTGGGCAGCAAAACTACTCTGTGTGGTACCAAAAAATGCCATCATTTATTTGTCAAAATCCACAGAATACGTAACACTGAGCATGAACCCCAATGTAAGCCTGGACTCGAGGCGATTACGATGTGTCAATTATGATGTGTCATGGACTCTAGACTCATCGCTGGTAACAGATGGACCACTCCGGTGGGGGAAGCTGGTGGGGAGACTGTGTGCATGGTGCTGGGGGCAGGTGGTATATAGGAACTCTCTGTTCAGTGTTGCTTGTGAACCTAAAAAGGCTCTAAGAAAACAAATAAAGTCTGTTTTTTAAAAAAGAAGACGTGGTGAGAAAGAGGAGGAAAGAAAAACAAACCAGAAAGTTAGAAGCTGACAGAACTTTTACGATAATCTTGCATCAGAAAATCCAGCCGGGGCTGAGTGTTCTGCTTCTCCTACAAACAGGGCATTTCCACTGTGACTTTGGTTTTCACCCTCCAAACAGAGCCACTAGCCTGTGTCTAATTGTGTTTGTTTTTCCCCCTGCAGGGATGTTTAACAGTCCCCTAACCACTGAGATGGTCCCATAAAATTTTATGACAACTATTTCTTAAGTGAAATTTCCATTCCGTCTGTTTGTGGGACCTTCAAAAAAAGCCAGAGAAAGCCAGATAGATATAACTCGGGACATTTTTTCTGAGGTCTAATTTAATTATAAATCATGACTTTATGAGCCTACCATTCAAAGCTCAAACGGTTGCTCTGCGGCACAAAAATAATTTATGGTTCCTGCAAGACAGAGAGCTCTTGCCTGGAACCAGAGGGCACCCTGAACGTCATTCCTTTGAGAAACTTTACGAGTTACGTTCTGAGAATGTGACATGTGACGCGGAGAACTGGCGAGCTCAGTCCCCCACCTCTCGCCATCAGGCCAGTGTCTATGGGCCCAGGACAGAGTGATGCCAAGAGGCCCTGAGTGTTTATTTAATCCGAAGAGGAGAATCAAGACCCACAAATGGCTGTTCCTCTCCTTCCAGGGATGGCCTGTTCTTTGCATTTTTCCAGCGTTCACACCCGTGGCAGTTAGGCAACTGCTGGGCTGAACAGTCACACGACTTCATTTAAGGCAGAGGTTTTTAGAGATGGTGTCTGAAATTATTGGGTGTGAGATGCAAATAGATTTAGCAGATTTGCCACTATTTATGCAGTCTTCAGCGAGGCCTGTTGAAGCGGAGTTTTCTTGTTTTCTCTGTATATCTGCACATTTTTGAAGGACGCTGGGAGCTGTGAAAGCTGGCCTCGTGGTAGAGACAGCTCAGGGCTCTCATGAAGGCAAGCTAGAATCATACTCATTCTGGGAGGAAGGGGTGGGACTTATCACTAAGATTTATTCAGAGTTAAAAACAACTCAAGGCAGTGATTCTGAATGTTGGCAGATCCTAAGTCCTCGATCAAATGACTTACTTAACAAAAGCAAGAAACAGTAAGCTTTCTGACTTTTGTTTTCTCTTTAGCAAACAACAATAACAAAAATAACGGTGAGGATTTTAATAATTCCCAGCTATGGCACAGGGCTGTTGCAACTCAGGTTAATGAAAGAGATAAATACATTCAAGGTGGCAAAGTCTTCAACCCCAACCTACTCCTGCAGCCTGGGAAAGGGTTTGCTGTGGAGGGTGATCACTTCTGTACAGAGCAGCAAACTCCGACATTGCAGAGGCTTATCCCAGCAAAGGTTTGTTTCTTGTTTTTTCAAAGTCGGAAATGGGGCAAGCATCCTGCCTCCTCCTTAATTCTGTGGCTTCTGGTGGTCTGTCACAGCATGAAAAGAAACAGTGGAAACACACATGCTCTCACTCAGCCTTATCACCCTCAAGGTGTAATTGGCCCCAAATAGTCACGTGATCCAAAAGAACCATGAGAGAGTGGGATGGAATATTTGATCTACAAAAGGGAGGGGAGATGGGTGTGTGTACTTATGTTTTCCCCCACCTCACACTGGAGCCTCAGAAAAAGGAAACAGTAGAAAAACCTAGACAGGTGTGGGCACACCCAAGAGCGTCAGGAGAGCCAGGCTGTAGCCTGGAGATGCTGCTATGAACGTGGCCAGGCTGGATGTTCAGCTGAGGGGATGTGGAGATAGGGGAAAGGCAGGTGGAACAACCAAGATGGAGGAGCAAGACAAAGATGCGGCAGTGGGCAGGGTGTCTGCAACCAGAAGCCAGTGGTCCAGACCATCGATTCTAGATGCAACTGCAGACACAACACCCGTCATCTCCCATCCAGAGGCAGGCCTTCACTGCCCGCCCCTCCAACCTCAACTCTGCACAACTCTCTTGGCACACAGAGACATCATTCAGGAAAAAGAGTCAGTGAGAAGGAGAAAAACATACAAAAGGCAGCATTTTCTCAAAAGAGACTGAGTCACCTGAAAGCCTCCTTAGATTGGAAGCCTCTGGGATATAGAGCTTAGTTTCTCAGTCGTATCTGACTCTTTGTGATCCCATCAACTGTAGCCCTCCAGGCTCCTCTCTCCATAGGATTTCCCAGGCAAGGATACTGGAGTGGGTTGCCATTTCCTCCTCCCGGGATCTTCCCCGACTCAGGGATCGAACTCTTGTCTCCTGTGGCTCCTGCTTTAGCAGGCAGATTCTTTATCGATGAGCCACCTGGGAAGCCCACTATGATACCAAACCCCAGCAAAATGAAAGTTAATTTTTTCCTCTTCTTCCCGGCATGCTGAGGGGATTCTGAGAAAAAGCAGATACATGACAGAAAATAGAAAAGTTAAAATGTCTGTGGATGGCTAAGTGCAGTGCAAATAAATTTGCAAGTTCGCCACACATACTAATTGAATTACTTTCCATGGAAAATTTAGAGTTAGTCACATGCATTCACAGAGAAAACCCAGTTCCCTTGCATTCCTTAACTAGAAGGCAGAATAGCTGCACCATTTTCCTGGTTTCATCTGAGAGGGCGGTGTAACTTCATTTTTTCCAATGAGAAATGGAATATTTCCTGCCATATCAGTAAACAAGGATGTCATAGCCATCAGCAATTTCAGCCCTCCAAGGCTCTCAGGAAAGAAAATACCTGTGATCTAACTGAACTGAACAGCCATCAGATTGCAGCCACTTCCAGTGATGAGCCCAAGGGAGTTCAGGATGTGAACACTCAAGACACTGCCCGCAGACAGCTGAGATGCATGTGAAACGAATGATTTCAGTGAGCCCAGACTCTTGTACCTTCCCATACGCAGAAAAGCGCCAAATGCCTTAACTTGAGATACCTGGTTTTCTTTAGCTAACAATCCTCTTTTGATGTTCAGGCTACCTGTCCTTTGTTGTAAAACTCCTAGATAACCTGGCTCCTCCCCTCGCTTGCCTCCTCCGAGCAGTTCTTTCAGGGTCACTTGAGATGCTGCCTCCTGGGTTTGTGGTCCTAAGAATTCCCACTGAATAAAACCCAACTTTCAGCTTTTAGGTTGTGATGATTTTGAAGTAGATAACCATTTTCCTGGTTTTATCTGTGATGGCTGTGTAACTTCTCTTTTTTTTTTTTCAACATGCAGGGATTCATCAGGGAGTAATGTGAGCTATTAACTATTTGGTGGCAGGACGGGTATCTGAGAACTGAGAAGGGCTCACTGGGCAGGAAGAGGTTAGGACAGGCCCCCGCCTTCCCCCTCCCCGTCCCTCCCCCCTGCCACCCTGCCTCATGCCAGTGTGTGCTCAGTTGCTCAGACACATCCAACTCTTTTGCAGCCCCATGGATTGTACCCGCCATGCTCCTCTGTCCATGGGATTTTCCAGGCAGGTAGACTGGAATGGGTTGCGCTTCCTTCAAAAAACAGTCTGGAAGCAGGGTTCCTCCAAGCAGATTGTCTTCACAGGTTTTCATCTTTCATCTAATTTAACCAAATAAGAGAGAGGCAATACATGCAAGGTGGTTTCCCAGGGGGTGCTAGTGGTAAAGAACCCATCTGCCAATGCGAGAGATGCAAGAGGCGTGAGTTCGATCCCTGTGTCAGGAAGATCCCCTGGAGGAGAAAATAGCAGCCCACTCCAGTATTCTTGCCTGGGAAATCCCATGGACAGAGGAGTCTGGAGAGCTACAGTTCAAGGGGCTGCAAATGGTCAGACATGACTGAGCAACTGAGCACAAACACAAATTACATGCAGGGTACCACAGATAGGCACCCCCAACTCATCAAATACAGATGGTAGTTTGTTCACATACAGGTGGACAAAGACTTTGGCTATCAGAGCCAAAATTTGGCTATCAGGCTTTGATGTGTAACCAACTTTAAAGGATTCAAAGATATATTCAGCTGCTTCAAAATAAAAAAACAAAAAAACAAGGAACTTCCCTGGTGGGCCAGAGGTTAACACTCCTTACTTCCATTGCAGGGGCCACAGGTTCTAGCCCCAGCCAGGGAACTAGATCCCATGTAGTATGACCAATAAAAAGAATAAAAAAAGAATCCTAGACTCTTAACCAAGGGATTCCCTTGTGGCTCAGCTGGTAAAGAATCCACCTGCAATGGGGGAGACCTGGTTTTGATTCCTGGGTTGGGTAGATCCCCTGGAGAACGAATACACTAACGGTATTCTGGCCTGGAGAAGTCCACAGATTATATAATCCCTGGGGTATCAAAGAGTTGGACATGACTGAGTGACTTTCACTTTCAGACTCTTAACAAAGGCAATGAGTGTTTATGATAATTTATGCTTATCAGAACATACCTATTAATAAAACACTAATCATGGGTGGGAGATACCCAGCTTCTTCACCGTAGGTGGGGAAGCTCTGAGAGTAATTTCTAGATTGTATCCAGGAGATTAAAAGCAGAAAAGACCCCCCTGTTGCCTACCCAGTAATATGCTCATTCCCACCTGCATTTCTCTCTCTCTCTCTCTTTTTTAATTAGCATTCTTTTTTAAGATGGAAACAATTCTTCTGCCAAAGCAGGAGACACAGGAGACTCAGGCTGGATCTCTGGGCTGGAAAAATCCCCTGGAGAAGGAAATGGCAACCCACTCCAGTATTCTTGCCTGGAGAATCCCATGGACAGAGAAACCTGGTGGGCTACAGTCCATGGGGTTGCAAAGAGTCAGACAGGACCGAGTGACTGAGCATACACACACAGTTAATTTACGAGTTACTTTAAGTGATTCAGCAAAGTGGTTTAGTCATATACCTGAATAGATATGTATACTTTTTTTCAGATTCTTTGACATTATAAGATATTGAATATATTTCCCTGTGCTATATCCCACCTGCGTTTCAGTCTTCATCCGAGGGTCTGCTTCTGGGAACGCCCAGCCTAAGAATTGCAGGCACTGCAGTGAATGGTGGATATTGATGGGGAGAGGTTGCATCCAGTTGGAGAGACACAGAGGAAAAAGGGGACTGGAAGGGATTTCTTAAGAACAACAATGAAAGAGACAAGGGACATTTAACCTTAGGAAATGACTTAAGGCATACAAAGATATTTAAGTACCTGAAATCCTGGTAGGCGGAAGAGAGGATGGCTTGGTGAGTGTTGATCCGGGGGTGATGGTGAACAGTGGAGACCTGGCATCTATATAGAGGCAAGCTGGGTGTCTCAGCCCTAGGAAATGGATATAGCTTGGAGACGGCAAAAAAAAAAAAAAAAAAAAAAAGGCTAACAAAGCCAAGGCCTTAACAGATTTAGACTCTTCAGAGTGGAGATTAGTTTTGAGATAAAGGTTTATAAAATGTTGATGCTTTTAAGATCAGATTGCTAATCAGGCGGCAGTTCCAAGTCTGATTTTCTTCCTCCATCACGGAGGACTCTCTCCCTCGACCTTCTGGATGGCAATTCCTAATGAATTTGGTGTGTCCCAACATTTTCAAGGGGATCACTGTCTGCTTTGCAGCCTCTCAAGCAGAGGTTGTGGGGGTGAGTGAGATAATCACCTTTCTTTCAAGAGGCCTGGAATAAAGAGGCTGCACTTAAAAGGAAAAGAGGCCTGGGCATATAGACACCCTAAAAGCAGCATTCTTAAGAACTACTGCAAGCATTGGAATGTGAATCCCTTATTTGTTGCTGACATTTAATGTGTACTATGCATGAGTTTTGTGGTTGTTTAATTGTGTCCGACTCTTTCACAATCCCATGGACTTCATGGGGAACCCTGCCAGGCTTCTCTGTCCATGGGATTCTCCAGGTAAGAATACTGGAGTGGGTTGCCATTTCCTTCTTCAGGAGATCTTCTTGATCCAGAGATCAAACCCACATCTCCTGCACTGACAGGTGGATTCTTTACCCCTGAGCCACCAGGGAAGCCCATGCATGAATACTGCCTATGAAAATTTAGACTAAAATGTTAAATGTGACTCACATTCTACAGAAATGCCAGGAAAGTTTTACTTCAAAAATTTAATGTTAAAGTCTTTTTTCTACCTAAAAAGATAAATTAAAATATACTACAGAAACTGAAATACCCCAAGTGAATAAAGCATGTCATGGGTTAGCTCCTTTCAGTGCTTTAGCAACACGCAGCTCATAGAAAACTCAACTCATAGTGGTTTATTTCATGGAGACACTTAAGTGCTAACTCAGCAAAGAGTCCTAGGATTGGCCCACTGGCTCAAACATATCTTTAGGATACCACTTTTCCCTTTCCTTCCACTTTTGTTCTCAGCATCTTTGCTTTCTTCCTCATTTGTCACCTCATGGTGGAAAGATGGCTGCCACTGCACCAACCTTCACCTTCTCACAAAAGGACATCACAGACTGCACATGAATATTTGTAGTGGCAATGCGGGAGACCAGGGTTTGATCCCTGGGTTGGGAAGATCCCCTGGAGAAGGAAGTGGCAACCCACTCCAGTATTCTTGCTTGGAGAATCCCATGGAGGGAGGAGCCTTGTAGGCTGCAGTCCACGGGGTCGCGAAGAGTCGGACACGACTGAGCTACTTCACTTTGTTCATTATTACCTAAAGCTGAGAGCAATTAAAGTGTCCTTCAGTAGGCAAATGGATGAACAAAATGTGGTGTATCCATACAATGGAATATTGTTCAGTGATGAAGTGAGCTGTGAAGCTAAGAAAGGACACAGAGGAACTGGAATGCATGTTGTTAAGTGAAAAGAGCCAGTCCATAAAGGCTACATGTGGTATAATTCTAACTATGTGACATTCTGAAACAGGCAAGACTATGGCAACAGCTGAAAGTTTGGTGGGGGTCAAGAGTTACAAATAGCTGGAGACAGGGGCCTTCTGGATCAGTGAAAATATTCTGTGTGATGATGCAGTGGTGGACACAAGACATTATGCATTTGTCAAAACCCACGGAATGTACAACACCAAGAGTGAACCCTGATGTACACTGTGGGCTTTAAGAAAACTCTCTCAGTATTAGCCCATCAAGTATAATATAGGTACCCCACTAATGTAAGATATTAATAATAAGGGAAAGTGTATGTCAAGGTTGGTGATTGGGTAAGTACATGGAATTCTTTCTACTGAGCTCAATTTTTCCATAAATCTAAATCTACACTTAAAAAAATAAAGTCTATTATTTTTTTAAAAAGAAACTCCAATGCAGAAATTGAGGGAAAAAGATCAGAAACTCCTCTCTGTATTTCTCTCCTCTTATTACAGAGAAGAATCTTCACCAGAACCCTTAATATCAAATTCCTCTGATATTTCATTGTCCAGATTTGGGTCAATTCTAGCTGCAGGGGAGTTTGGGAAAGTAAACCCCCCCCCAAAAAAAAAAAATTAAGGGTTGTGGAGAAGATTGGGGATGGCTGTTGGGTTGGAAACCAATGGAATCTGGCACCAAACCTGTTCCTCAAGATGGTTAAGTGATGTGGTAAGAATTCTAAGACTCGGCTATTAATAACATTCATTTGAAGAGTGGATTTGGAACTTCTAGTTTCAGTTGAAATCAGAAAAAACGTTCATAACTGAGAGTCATCTATTTTTAAATGTATGATCTGAAATGTCTTTTCTATAATACTAAACAGTAGAAGAAAATGAGGGTAACGTTCTCAGATTTATCTGGAGGAAAGCTTGAGACACGAGAATTAATCATGTGGACTAGATGTTAACAGCAGATACTGAAGGATAGGAAGAAAGTATCGTCACACACTATTGCTTTAAAAACCCACCCAGACTCTTGTAAATTAATAATCTGTTGATGTGCCAAAATATAGAATTCAGGAATGGGAACACTGTGGTGTTACAGCCCCGGTGGGAGAATTTGGAAACCAGGAAAATGAGAACAAAAACTAGACTACAAATGCAAAATGATTTACAAATGAACACATCAGGCTTAAAGAGTACACAATGATTTAAGAGTAATTCTCGGTGCTGAAAGTCATAAAATCTGACCTCAAAACTCAGGGAAGAACTGCAGACAAGATAAGGTTGAGTGAAAGCATTCAACAAGTCCATTTTTCATTAGAGGGTAATGAGAAATGTTGCCATTTTGATACAGATCATTAGAAAAATATAAGCTGAAGAAGGGTTTACATAAAATACCCTCTAGTAGAAATAGGAACAGGATGTGACATAAACAATTCAGCAAAAATAGAAAGAAAAAAAAACAGGAGAGAGCGAGGAAAGGAAAAAGAGGACAGAATAAAATCAGACATGAGTGGGACAATAAATAGATATGTATTGGTTAAATGAAAACAGAAGTACTCCACATGACCCAAAGCTAACAGCACACGAAGTAGATCTGAAGGCGAAAAGCTAGAGAGATAGCAGATGAATAAGAAACCATACAAGTCAGTTCCAAAACATCTCTTCCAGATTTTTCCAAAGCATATGAAAACAGTGTTTATGAAGCTATAAAAATTGAAATTTTTCATAAATTACATAAAATTTTTATAAAATTTTTAAAAGGATTCACAAATATGCTCTACCCTCAGTGAAAGTTACATGTTAGAGGAAATATACACTGAGTAGAAAGTAATCAGTTAACTTGGGAAGCCACATCTGAACAATCTTTGCCACAACCAATGAATCCGTAGACGGCAAAGGAAAATGAAGAACGCAGGAATGTAGGACACGTACTTTGATTCACTCACTGAAATACTGTTAAACGTCTAGCATGTCCAAGACACTGCGGAGGACACAAGGAAGAAAAGAGGACACAAGGAAGACCAAGGGTTTCTGAGTTAGGACTTTAAAGGGTTGCTTGGAAGTTGCGATGAAGTCAGGCATCTGTTTATCATTTTATGTGAGCAACCTCTTCCATCCAACAGGATTAGCTTTTTTTTTTCTTCTTCTTCTTTTCCATTTTCTGCTACATCTCAATGTACTTATTTTCTAGAAGGAACTCAAGACCCAAACAGCCGCAAACGTTTACTGGGCTCACTGGTTAAAAATGGTTGGTGGTTTGCAAAATATAAATAGAAGAAACTATAACCAATTTCAGCCAGCCTGACGCCACTAAAAAACTGATGAATAAATAATGAGGGTGTGCTTTCATTAGCTCAGACCTGGAGCCCTCAACTGGGGCCCATCACTCCAAAATCAGACGCAGGAAATCTGTGCTGTCTCTGTTTGAGGCTTTGGGGGAATTCAGTGTTTCAAAATGGTACCCTCCTGAGAAAGAACTCCCAGAAGATGCCATCCTTCCTCAGTGGGAATTGTTCGCAGGCGCTTAATGCTGATAAATCAGCAGAGTCTCCTTTTTGTGTTCTATCCCGTCTTGTGTACCCTCTCCCTTGGAGAGTGGGTCTGCTCCTGATTGCAACTTTCAATGTAGTCCCGACGGTCCTGGCCCTTGAACAGCTCCGTGGCTGAAACTTCAGTTACAGACCAGAGTTGTTGTTGTTTAGTTGCTAAGTCACGTCCAGCTCTTTGTGACCCCATGGACACAACAGACAATAGCCCAACAGACACCTCTGTCCATGGGATTTCCCAGGCAAGAATACTGGAGTGGATTGCCGTTTCCTTCTACAGGGGATCTTCCCGACCCAGGGATTGAAACTGTGTCTCCTGTGTTGCAGACAGACTCTTTACCTCTGAGTCACCAGAGAATTCCGTATAGACCAGAGAGATCTGCTTTATTTGCTATCAGAGATGGTCGTTCGGGCAAACTACATTATTTACCTGTTCTAGAACTGAGTGTATGCCTTGCCACTTAGCTTGGTAGGGCATTTTGACATCTTTTAGACAGCCTAAACCTCACAGAAACCCCTAAGGGAAGGAGGCAAGTCATGTTCTTATTACCATTTTGCAAGACTTTGAGGAACTTTCTCAAGGCCGCACAGCTTAGTAAATGCCAGAGACAGTAATAAAATCCATAATGTTTCTTCTGAAATTCAGTGGCATCCCCATTCTCTCAGGCACAGCTGAAATTCTGTCCCCATTGAATACTAACCCTCATCCGTTCTCCCCACCCCAGCAACCACCACTCTATTCTCTGTCTCTGTGAATCTGACAATTCTGGGAACCTTGAGCGAAACCATATAGTATTTGTCCTTTTATGTCTGGCTTATTTTTTTCCTTATATATGTCATTCTTTAAAAAAAAATGCTTTGGAGCCTAGTTGAATTACGATATTATGTTAGTTTCAGGTATATAGCAAAGTGAATCAGTTATTCATATACATGTAGCCACTTTTTTTAGATTATTTTCCTATCTCAGTCGTTACAGAGTAGAGTTCCCTGTGCTATACAGTAGGTCCTTATTAGTTCTCTATTTTGCCTGAATTATTAGTCTTTGAGCAGAATGTCCTCAGGTTCCATCTGTGCTGCAGCATGGGTCAGATTTCCATCCTTTTGAAGGCTGAATAATATTCTGTTGTGAGTATATATTGGGCTTCCTGGTTGGCTTAGTGGTAAAATATCTACCTGCAATGCAAGAGACCTGGGTTTGATCCCAGGGTCAGGAAGACCTGCTGGAGAAGGAAATGGCAATCCACTCCAGTATTCTTGCCTGGACAATTCCATGGATAGAGAAGCCTGATGGGCTACAGTGCGTGGGGTTGCAAAGAGTCAGATATGACTTAGCTACCAAACAGTAACAGCAATGTATATACTAAGATAGCTGTCTTTCATCTGGATTTTAAAACAAGGACCTGACTCATAACCTTGGCAGGATTTTAGGTACCACACAGGGGAAACTCAGGAGTTTGCACATTTTCCCAAAGTCCTGCTGGAGAAACAAGATGGGATGAAATCCATGGGCCTCACTAGGAACCCCAAGCAGTTTCCAGGCTGACCCCATTTCCTTGGTTTCAGAAAGTTAACTCTTTGCAACCCCATGGACTGTAGTTCACCAGGCTCCCCTATCCTGGGTCTCCCACACTGCAGGCAATTCTTTGCCATCTTAGCCACCAGGGAAGCCCTCCTTGGTTTCAAGCTCACCCTAAATGTTCTCCCAGTCTTGGCTTTGGTAGCCTTCACTTTCAGGGTTTTTTCTACATCCTTGTTCTTCAGAGGGGCTGTAATTCCTTGGGTGAGCTTCTTCTCCAGGCTAGAGCCCTGCCCCTCTTGGAGCCTGGAACCCTGCCTGCTGGGCACTAGGCTAAGAGCAGAGGAGCCTAGCCCCAAGCCACCAACTCCATGCTGCAGGGGAACATGGCTTTGGGACACCTCTGCTCACTGTCTGGAAAAACTTAGTGGGAACTTTGTGGAAGAATCAGTCCCATTGTTCATGGAACACTTTGAAGATGAAGACAAGACAAAATATACATATTGGAAGTGCCAAGTTAAACCAATTAGTAAGGTAGTTTCCATGCAAATGACCCCAGGAATGGGGGGAAAAAGTGATTTCTGCTTATCTCATCCCTTTCTGGGTTCCTAAATTGCTCTAAACAGACTCCCTTTGAATGTTTTCCATGGCATGTCAGCCTCAACTTCTGAAGTTTCTACTCTTGTTTTTCTTGAAGGCAATTTCTGATTCAACTAAAGATGTCACAATGAACAACAGCAGGAAAACAAAAGAATACTAAGACTTTGTTTTGTATGTTTAAAGCCAATCGATTATGAAATGTGAAATGCTAGTGGCTTTTAGAAGGGAAATTGGATGCAAAATGAAGATACCATAAATTATCACCTCTTAATTGGATATGCATTATTATTTTCCAGTCCTTTCAAGTCCCTGGCTTAGGGCAGCAGCTCTACACTTGCAGTGTCCACACAGGCAAATGCATCTTCTTCCCTCACTGACCTGGGTATGAGAGGTGAGCAGTGGGAACTCTGGTGCCATGTGACCTCAGGGCTGCCCGCTCATCCCGCTGTGTTTTCCGCTACAAATGGAGCCCTGAAAACCTCCACTGAGTGTCCAGGAATGAGATTCCAGCAGCATCTTCAGCTCTCATAAAGCGTCTTTTGTTGATTCATTCTTTGGTTATTTCAGGGATAATAAAGAACCTATAGACTAATGTTGTACGAAGTTAGTTTTATTTATACGTTATACATTATATATGTGCGTACCTGCGTGTGTGTATGTAACTGAAACACTTTGCGGTATAGCAGAAATTAACACTGCAAATTAACTAGACTTCAATTCAAAAAAAATAAACTGCCATTTATCAATCTCTGAACTTTCAGGGTTTGCTACTGCTGCTTTCTTTAATTCCTGTTCATAAAAGTGCCTACTATGTACAAGGTGGCTCCGACAGAGAATCCTCCTGCTGATGCAGAAGACACAACTTCAACCCCTGGGTCGAAGGGGGTCCACAACTTCGATCCCCTGGAGGAGGAAATGGCAATCCACCCCAGTATTCTTGCCTGGGAAATCCCATGAACAGAGGAGAGTGGGGGGCCACAGTCCATGGGGTAGTAAATAGTCGGACATGACTGAGAGACTATACAACAACAAAAAGCAACAAATGTACCAGAAAGTCCAAAAACCTGGCTAGCAAAAACAGTTTATGGAGCAAAAATGATGTTTGTAAGAAAAATGATAAAGTCTAAGGTTATGTATATGTGAAATATAAATACTTAAATATTATATATACAGTAGCATATATGATTTTTATATCTATAATTAATGTGTTGAGAGCCGACCGAGTTGCATTAGCTATCACTCTGGTCTCAATTCTTCCCCAGTCTAATTAATCCACCCTCAACAGCATTATCAGTGGGCAATTGCTAAAAAAGAAACAAAAATAAATTGGACTTTGTTAAATTCCTGTTAAAATCATCCATAGCCTGCAGGATAAATGACTGGTTTCTTAGCATGAATGCATTGTACTTATTTATCTAACTCCATCTCATTTCTTAAAAGAATTGAGGCAGCATCTCTGATAAATACTGTGGAACTGAAGTGCGTTAAAGAATCCTCCTCCAATTTGGGAGACCCAGGTTCCGTCCTTAAGTCAGGAAGATCTGGAGAAGGAAATGGCAACCCACTCCAGTATTCTTGCCTGGGAAATCCCAGGGACAGAAGAACCTGGTGGGCTACAGTGCATGGGGTCCCAAAGAATCAGACACAACTGAGGGGGTAACACTTTTCACTTCATGAACAAGCACAGGGAACCAGCCGTTATTGTGCTGGGTGGGCACTTTGGGGACTACAGGGAAGAACACAGCTGCTAAGCTTGGTTTTCAGATCCCACTGAGAGAATGAAACATCACGAGGAAAATGAATGGGGTGGGCTGAAATGAACACAGGTCACGAAAACAGAGGCCACCCACAGCAGTGGCTAGATCCACTCTGATGCCACCTCTGCATTTACGGTTTTCTTCTCTGTGAAAAGCGGTGATGATAATAGGACCTAGCTCAGCAGATTGTTAGGGAGCTTACATGAGAGAAGACGACAGGGAAAGCTCTTAGCGTGGTGCCTGCATTCCATGGCACTCAATAAATAGCAGTATTGTTTTGTTTAATTAATTATCATGGTCCTTCAGAAGGCAAAACTGAAAGTACATCATCATCAGAAATGTCAACAAAGATCCAGCTGACAAAACAGGCCTTGAGCTGGGCCAGCTGGGGCCGGGAGAACCCGCGAGGCTCTCTGCTTCGCTAGGAACATAATCTGAGAGCATCTCCCAGAGGTGATATGGCTGATGGGGCTGGCGGGGTTGGGAGATAAGGCCTCAGGAGACCAGCTGGCCTCAGCCGTGGTTTGGAGCTGATCAGGGGAGGAGAGGGCTCGTAGGTCAGAGGGAGTCTGATGGGAACTCACTTTACAAAGCCATAAACCTATGCGTGGGTGAGCTGAGTGCTCTCACTGGAAATAGATGGACATATATTTTGCCTGAGAAGCAGAGGCACTTTGAATGGTTCTGTGATGAGGAAGGCCTAGGGAAGGATTTGGGACAACAGGTGCAGAGAATGTGCTGCAATGGGCAGGTATCCAGGTTTGAGAAGGACAAGGGGAGTGGACTAGTTACAAAATTTCTCAAAATCCAGCATGGACCAGGTGGAGGCTTTGAAGGAGACAGAGGTGTTGGGAATGAGGAGGAACAGACAAACGTGAAGACAGATGACAGTGAAGAAGAGACACAGGGAATAAGGAAATAGAGAACTCAAAGGGTCTTTAGGGATCCAGCTTGTGATACTCATAGCCAGTCCTGAACAGAAGCGCGAGCTAGCCCTTTCTCTCTCTTCATGCAGAAACAGACTCACACCCTCTCAACATCCTTATCTCTGCTTTGTGGGTGCTGATCTCTGCCCTCTGCTCCATCCTTAGCCCCAGTCTCCAAAGGAGCCAGCAATTCTATTTACCTCCTGGGGACCCACCCTTAAGGCACAATCTAGGATCCCCACAATGCCATCCCCAGACAATAGAACCTGCTAGAGAAATAGACAAAACTGACCCTTCTGGTAACCCCTTCCCTCGGGCCCCCTCTCTGCTAGGTAACAGGGAGTCAATCTAATAAAGGTAATTCCATTAGTGCATTAATGATCCTGGCAGGTTCACGAGTTCTCTCTCTAATGTTACTCATTTGCTTGCTAATTGGGTGTCCTGAGACTGTTCCTCACCCCAAAGATGCTAGGGGCTTTGCTATGCCTATAATAATGTCATGGTGTTGCTATCTATTTTCTCTCAAGACCTGGTTTCTTCATTGGTTAGAACGAACCTGCTGTATGTGTAAAAATCCATACATGTCTGACACTGGATAATTCTACTGTACATTCTGTGTAGGACGGGCCATTTCTGGCATCTGCTTCCTGCATGGGATGTGAGGATGTCACCAAAAGGATGAGGATGGTCACTCCGGGCTGCCAGCGAGGCCACATGAAGGCCCCCAAGCATCAGGTCCAATGACCTGGACAGTTTGCTCCTGACCTTGAGTTACCAGCAGAGACCCACTTAGATGGGTGAGAAGTTTGGGAGAAAATAAAACATGCATATTATGGTTCTACAACCCCTGAGCCCAAGGGAGGCTGTCAAAGAGAAAGTCCTAAACCCTGAAAAGTTCAGCATTGATAATCTTCAGTGAATTTCTGTTTTTTTTTTTTTTAATTTCTGTTTTTAAATACTATTTAAATTGCCAGCTCATACCAAGATATTCAGGCTTGCCAGGTGGCTCAGTGGTAAAGAATCCACCTGTAATGCAGGAGATATGGGCTCCATTCCTGGGTCAGGAAGATCCCTTGGTGAAAGAAATGGCAACCCACTCCAGTATTCTTGTCTAGAGAATCCCGTGAACAGCGGAACTTGGTGAGCTACAGTAAATGGGCTCACAAAAGTCAGACACAACTGAGCACACTATAGCACAAAAATATTTTCTATTTTATTTCAAAGAGTGGTGAGATGAAAATGAAACAAAAACAAACAAACAAAAAAACACCCCACCCCCAAATGAATTAAACACCTTGAGGCTACTGGATATATTGTGATATGTTCACACAGTGAAATAAAATGCAGAGAAAATGAATGAATAAAGCTCAGTGATCTGAGAAGGAGGCAGTAATTGAGAAGAAGCAAATCCCAGAACTGTCTGGTCTCTGGGATATAAAGCTTGATAAGAAGGAACAATTAAAAAAAAAAACACATACATACAGAAGAACATAAAGAAGAAGTATCAGAATAAGTTCAAAATCTAGGATGGGAGAACCTCTCTTTTTGTGCCACATCTTGAGGCAAATGTGGAGTTTCTTATAATTGCCATTTACCACAACGTTGCTGCTGCTGCTGCTAAGTTGCTTCAGTCGTGCCCGACTCTGTGCCACCCCACGGACGGCAGCCTACCAGGCTCCTTTGTCCATGGGATTCTCCAGGCAAGAGTACTGGAGTGGGTTGCCATTGCCTTCTCCAACCACAATCTTAGCTGTTGGCTATTCATGGTTACTCACTATCAGGGTAAGTTGCTTTCTATTCTTAGTTTGCTGAGAGTTTCTATCATGTGCGGGTTTGACATTGTATTCAAACTTTTCTGAGTGGATGAGTTGATTATGAAATGTTTTTCT
The DNA here is from genome assembly GCF_014754425.2 of Oryx dammah. Taxonomy (NCBI): domain Eukaryota; kingdom Metazoa; phylum Chordata; class Mammalia; order Artiodactyla; family Bovidae; genus Oryx; species Oryx dammah. Next base: position 29,863,000 of record NW_024070192.1, read on the forward strand.
TTGTTACTGCAGTGAAATACACTAGTTTGTGAATGGTAAACCAGTTTCCAATTCTTAAGGATAAAAAAACCCTCCCTGTCTCATGATATTTTATCATTTTTATTGATACTTTTTTCTGAATTCAATTTGTTGATATTTTGTTAAGGATATTGATGTCTGTTCAGGAGCGATATTGGTCTGTGGTCAGGATAATGTTCTTATCTGGTTTGGGAATCAGGGTTAGACTGGCCTCTCGTTTTTGGACAGAGTTTGTAGAAAATTGCTTTTATTTCTTTCTTAACTATTTCATAGAATTTCCTAGGAAACTCATCTTTCATGGAATTTTCTTTGACTGAAGGTTTTATTATGAATTAAACTAATTAGACATATTTTGAGCTATTCACTTTTCTGTTTCTTTATGTGTCTGTTTTGGCAAGTTGTGTCTTTCTAGGAATTTTTCCACATCAGTTAAATTGCTACACTTAAGGATATAAACTTACTGACAGTATTCCCTTATTATCTTTTTAATAACTGTAGAATCAAGACTAATGTTCTTCTTAATTCCTGAGTTAGTCATTTGTATTTGCTTTCACCTTTATCAGTATTAATTTATCAGTTGTTGAACCAGAATTTTTTCAGTTTTATTGATCTTTCAAAGAACCAGCCTTTGGTATTACTGATCTTGCTCTATTGTTTGTTCATTTTGTATTTCACTGGTTTCTGCTCTTATCTTTATTATTTCCTTCATTCCTGTTAATCTGGTTCTAATTTGCTCTCTTTTCTTCCCCTAATACTTTAACATGGAAGCTTAGGTGATTGATTTTAAACCATTCTTTCATCATGTAAGCATTCCGAGCTTGTATGATTATATGTAGCAGTATTAAAATGTCTATATCCCTCGACTTTTAATATATTGTGTTAGCCTTTATCATTCAGTTGGAAATGTTTCCCTTATGCCCTTTCTTTCTAAGGATTATTCAGGAGTTTGTCTATTTTCTAAATAACTGATGATTTTCCAGATATCTTTTTATTTCTAATTTAATTCCACTGTAGTCAGAGAAGATATTCTGCATGATCAAATACTTTGATATTTACTAAGACTTGCTTTATGGCCCAGCATCTGGCCTATCTTGGTGAATGTTCCACGTCCACCAGAAAAGAATGTGTATTCTACTTGGTTGTATGTGTTTGATGAAGTTGAATGATTGCTGTTATTTAGTCTATAATTTGTGTCCAACTCTTTGAGACCCCATGGACTATAGCCCTCTAGGCTACTCTGTCCATGGGATTCTCCAGGCAAGAATACTGGAGTGGGTTGCCATTTCCTTCTCTAGGGGATCTTCCTGACCCAGGGATGGAACCCTTGTCTCCTACACTGGCAGGTGGATTCTTTACCACTGAGCGACCAAGGAAGCCCAAGCTGAATGATAGTGTTGTTCAAATCTTCTATATTCAATTCTTGTACCATCTACTTATTCTATCAATTATTGAAAGAATAATATATTAAATATTAAAATTGCCAGCTAAAATTGTGCATGTGTCTATTTCTCTCTTTAATTCTATCAGATTTTGTTTTTATCATTACAAAATTATCTCTGATAACTCTCCTTGTCTTGAAGCTTCTCTTTTCTTTTTGATTTCAAGATTTTTATTTTTTAAAATCTTCTTGTTTTGTATTGGGGTCTGGCCAGTGGTTAACAAACAAGGTTATGATAGTTTCAGGTGAACAGTGAAGGGACTCAGCCATACATATAGATGTATCCATTTGAAGCTTATTTTTTCTGAGGCTGATAAAGTGACTCATGCTTTCTTACGATTACTGGTTGCATGGGTTATAGTTTTTAAGATGCTTCCAGAAGATTCCATTTTATTTATTTATTTTAATCTAACCCAATATTGTATATTTTATTTATTTTAATTTTGGCTACATTGGGTTTTAGTTACGGTGTGCAGGATCCTTTGTTGTGTCTCAAGGACTTCGTTGCCCCCAGGCACGTGGGATCCCAGTTCCCTGACCAGGGATCCAACCCATGTCCCCCACATTGGAAGATGGATTCTTAACCACTGGGTCACCAAGGAAGTTCCCCAAAGGTTACATGTAATGTGCATCTCTTATAAGCAGTATACAGTTGGGTCTGTAGCTATCCAATTTAGAGGCAATTGTATCTCATTGGTCCATTGACAAAGATAAATTTTCAGTTTAAAAATGCAACAAAGTTGGCCTTCTTTTCCTCCTTAGGATCTCTCAGTGGAGAGCTGCCAAAAAGCTTTATCAGCACAAAGAAATGATGTAAGATTGGATCCACATCGGACCAAAATAATAATCTGTCGTACTCATCAGTGTCCAGCATGAATTAAAAATAAACTATAGACTCTACTGTTCAGCTGAAATGATACATCATTTCATAAATAAAATTAGCCAAGAATTCAATGCAGGCAAGATGTATCAAATCAAAATATTTAGCCATCATATGAAAACTCAGTCAGCAGCTCAGCTAGATGGTTAGACACCATTTAATGACTTTTCTGAATGAACTGATAGCTTTGGAAGAATCTCAGACTTGTTCTTATTTGAACTGGAAATTTATCTCTAGACAGTGAACTACATCCAAGGGTGAACAGACCACTCAATTGTAAATTCTGTTTTAACTCTCACATAGACACCACTGACAGACTGTCTTATAATTATTTCAAAAATATAACTGGGGTAAAGGTCATGTACATGACAGAGAGCAGCGATTTATTTTTCCCCATTGGCCAGATTAGATTACTGCAGCTCTGGTCCCCTGGATCTTTGTGCTAACCCTCAAAGGAGTGCATTTGAAACAATGTTCCCATGAACTATGATCCACTTTAAATGGTCTTCCAGGGTAGAAAAAGTGGTGGGGCAACCCCAAGCCAAGGAGACCTCCCTGAGGATTACACATCTACCTCTGAATTTAGGAGAACCTTCTTAACAATCTCAGTTCAACTGGATAGGAAACTAAAGAGCCCAAATCCTTGTAAAGCCTCTGGGGGAAATGATTGGTAAAAATTACTCTGAATCTTTGATATTCCCAAGGAGGGAATAAATCATGAACCCCTACATACAGTTTGAGGGTCAGATAGAAGGAACATAAGGAAACAGACTCTTCTGAACAAAAGCTGATGTCAGTGGATATTTTAATCTCTATCTGAGATCTGTGGATGCCAATAGGAATTTACCTAGATAATCTAATGCAGTCTTTGATTTCCTATTCTGATGCTTCCTAAAACTGGCAGAAAACCCTTGGCTGGTGGCTGTTTAGGGCATCCATTCAGCTTCCAGCTTGGCCTAAAATCCTAGAGTGGATATAAAAGAAGAATGTTATTTGTCACAATTTTTGAAGACAACTAGAAGTAGGATGACAACTTACAAGATATATAGAAACCTTCAGGGAGTGAATAGAACTTTTGTCCATTGGTTCTTCATTCCTCAGACTTTAAACTCAATCTCAAACAGATTCAGCTAAGCCATCTTCCATTGTTAGTTGCTCAGTTGTGTCCAACTCTTTGCAATCCCAAGGACTGTAGCCCACCAAGCTCCTCTGTCCATGGGATTCTCTAGGCAAGAATACTAGAGTGGGTTGCCATGCCCTCCTCCATGGGATCTTCCTGAACCAGGGATTGAATCAGAGTCTCTTGAGTATCTTTCACTGGTAGATGGGTTCTTTACCACTAGCACCACCCGGAAAGCCCCTTTTCCTCAGTAAATAGGAGTAATTTAGAGCAGGTTGTAATGCCTGTTAGACTAAAGCTGATCTGATAAGGCAGATGCACAAGATGATACGGAGAAAAAGCCCCGAGTTTGGAAATCAAGACCTAGATCAGCTTCCACTTTTAATTGCATTCAATCCATATTCTGCAGAGCAATGAGCCTGATCCCTTTCAATCACAAATCAGAGAGGACACCACCCGTCTGCCTGAGGGACTTCCAGCTGCTTTTATAATCCAGTCTTTCTCTTAATCTCTCTTTCTTGTCCTTGCCCCATCTGGATCCATTTCCTTGGGATGCTCTACCTGGACTAACCAAAGGACTTTTTCTTTCTCATCACTCAAATGTCACCTTCTCAAAGAGAAAGTCCTTGAAATATATCTTGGCACTGTCACCATCATATCCTGTTGGTTTGACTCTGTGTGTTTCTGGAATTCCAATGTATTTCTTTCTACATTGTCCTAAGCTCCATCAAGGCAAGAATTTTACTGTCCTGTTCTCCCAGGCCTAGAACAATACCATCATACAATGGGTGCTCAATTAACATGGGATGACTGAATGAACACAATAATATTTAGATCTCATTCCCAGCTAGGTCTTGTCACGCCAGTGTATGTTCCTCGATTCTTTGTCTCATCACAACAAAGATTTGGAGTGACGGACATTAAAGCCCCCTCGGCGTGTCGCAGCTCTCAGATCTCAGATAGACCGTGTTATAGCTCTCAGGTCTCGAATGGACCATGTTATAGCTCTTAGACAAATCAGTGTTACAGCTCTATTTTATTTAGAAGATAGCAGGAAAATCCATCTTCAAGGCGTGAGGGCACATCAATCCAAAGACAGGAGGAGAAGAGCAAGCGCATGGGAGTGAGAGAGAGAGCTAGCTTTGGCTCCCCTATTTATATGTTTATCTCTCCCTGGGCCTGTCCTATGTAAACTGGGCCAGCCAGGAGTGTTGTTTGTTTTACCTGAGGTCCTCACTCCAGTCCTCGGACCTTCTTTTGTTCCATTTTTGCGGGCTTTTCCCTTCCTTATCTTGTAGCCACCACCATTTTGGACTCCTTTCCCCTGTTCTACCTACCTAACAGTCTCAAACTGTCTGACTGTAATTGTGTAATTGTATCTGTTTTCTTCTCTGGAAATAAGAACAAATGTACCGTGTCTTGGGAATTACAATAAGTTTTCATTCCCTCTTCTTTACTACCCTCCCCTCCAAAACGCCACCCCTCCTTCCCCCCTCCCCGAAAAAAAAAAAAAAAACACAATCAGGAAATGAAGGAAATAAATTGCCTGTGAGGAGCATATCTTAAGATTAACATACAATGGATTGATTCCCAGAAGTAAAATCTTCTAGGGCAGAGAGAATAGCTTCTAGCAATTCATAATTTGCTTGAATATATTCCCATGTGTAAATGGTGTCCAAGGTGCAGTGCTGTTGGTCAGCCTTAAAAATACAGCAAAAGGAGAGACCTGTAGGTGTATACCGGCCTTGCCCATGGCAGCACTGGATAACCAGATGCCTTGAAGATCTGACTCATCAGCTTCCCTGGTTTGGGCTCCACACTGGGCAAGCAGCCTTCTGATTACTTGTTGTTGTTCAGTCCCTTGGTTGCGTCTGACTCTTTGAGACCCAATGGACTGCAGCATGCAGCCTTCCCTGTTCTTCATCATCTTCCAGATTTTGCTCAAACTCATGTCCATCGAGTCAGTGATGCCATCCAACCATCTCATCCTCTGTCACCCCCTTCTTTTCCTGCCTCCAATCTTTCCCAGCATCAGGTCTTTTCCAATGAGTTGGTATTTTGAATCGAATGGCCAAAGTATAGGAGCTTCAGCTTCAGCGCCCGTCCTTCCAATGAATATTCAGGGTTGATTTCCTCTAGGGTAGACTGGTTTCTTCTGGCTGATCAGACAACTTGATCTGATTGCATTTGGGTTTTCTTACAAGGAGAAAAGGTGCTGGTTAAACAAACTTTGAGTTTTTCAGCCTTTGTGACAACAGTCTGTCTCTGTAAATTACTAGATTTGCATTCTGGGGTGTGTTTCTGAGTCTTGTGTGCTTTTTAGCTCCAACAAGTCAGTCCCTCAGAGCTCATCACCTCCAGTCACGCAGAGAAGGAGGACTTCCCTGGGCTTTGGTTACTTGGTTTATGGATGGCTTGATTCCCTCCCATCCACCTGCCCAGGAAAGGGGGTAGTGTAGAATATGAGGTAAAGAATATTTAGTTGTATGATTAGAACAGAGTTGGGGAATATTTATTGCTATTAAAAATGCATTAATAAAGAAAAAAGACTCTATCAGCTCTCAGAGATGTGGGTTTGATCCCTGGACTGGGAAGATCCCCTGGAGAAGGGAATGTCTACCCACTCCAGTATTCTTGCCTGGAAAATCCCATGGACAGAGGAGCCTGGCGACCTACAGTCTACAGGATCACAAACAGTCAGGCATGACTGAAGTGACTTAGTGCAAAGGCATGCATGCAGCTCTACGATAACAAATCAGCTATGTATCTAAAAAATCAGTTGTCAATTAATGCTTTATGAAAAGTTTACATGGGACAAAAAAGAATTAGCAGGGGGTTTCAGACTGATATTAACATTTTATATAGGAATTTCAATAGTAAAGGACTTTTAAAAATAAAAAAAAAAATTCTAGTATATCTATTGAGCAACCTTAGTATGTACTTGAAAGTGGTAGCTGTTCAGTCTTGTCTGACCCCTCAGACTGTAGCCCATCAGGCTTTTCTGTCCTTGGAGGAGGAGGAGACAAGAGTATTGGAGTGTTTAGCCACTCCTTTCTCCAGGGAATCTTCCCGACCCAGGGATCAAACATGGGTCTCCTGCATTGCAGGCAAATTCTTTACCATCTGAGCCATTAAGTTCCCAGCAAAGGGACTCAGCAAAGTGAGGGATCACAAACAACAACAGTAACAATAATATTGGAAGTAATTACATATTTTACAATGTGCTCCAAACATTCCTCATCAAAAAATTATATTACTAACTGTTGAAATTTCCTGCAATTGTCTTACAGTTTAGAACACTTTGCATTTTGAGTGGGTTCAAGGTGCAGAAAGGCGAAGAAAAAGCGTGGCTCCATGATAATTTTCATGTTTAAACCTTCCAAAGATTCTGTCCAGCCTCAGGAGCATCATTTCAGCCTGATGCCTGTGAGCCCAGCAGCCTTTCTGGAGCAGAGGAGAGTGAGGCTCAGCTACTCACGGTCACACAAAACCAAAGGTAGAAACTCAATGTCTGCCCTTGGAGTTCAGGACCCTCAATCTACTGACCACATGCCTGACACATCCTGGGACCTAGTTGTCCCCTCCCTTGTCCCCTCCCTCCAACTTTCTTCAGGGGCCTCTTCTGGGGGAACTCTGAGGCAGCTTCCATGTCCTGCATTCAGTCACTCAGGGAAAAAGCAATGGAGCGCATTAAGTCTATCAAATCTGACTGTCAGAGGAGAAGGTAAGCTTCCATTTTCCCCTGCTCTTCTCTGGTCCTGGACTGCACTCTTCACTCGCCTGGGGACAGGGATGAATCAGGCTGGAAAGCATGAATACTTTGTAGATTTTCAGGAGGTGTTGCCACTGCACAGTTGGGTGCTACTAAGCTGCTTTTAGAGCAATCTGAATCCCTACATTATTTAGGGCCCCTGCAGGGAAACTCCTAAAGGCAGAGTGATTAGTGATTGATCCGATTAGAGCAGAGACTCAATCGATGAAGATGCCTTTGGGGAGCCCCTTGTATGCCTGGAGTGCTGATGAAAATGATGGGAGTAGGAAAGGCAGGGAGAAAGGGGATGGGATCGAGCAAACAGAACTCCAGATGAATGCAGAGACCAGCATTCCTCTTGCTGCACCACCCAGGAGTTGGTTGAATGTGTTCACAGCTTAGCTCAGTGCAGGCACGTGTCAGGTACCTGAAGAACATTCATTAAAGGGCTAAATGGGAAAAGTGGGATTGAGCCAAGGAATGAACCCACGGTTCCTTGTTAAGGACAACACCAGGGTTTTCTTTTTCTATGTTTATTTTTGGCTGTACCACATGTGACATGTGGGATCTCAGCTCCCCAACTGGGGATTGAGCCTGCACCCCCTGCACTGGAGTGCAAAGTCATAACCACTGGACCGCCAGGGAAGTCCCTAGTGGTTTCTTGATGAAAAAAGGCAAACGAAACAAAAAAACCCTCTCATAGCTGGATCCCTTTGCTGAGCTTTTCAGACAATATCTCCTAAATGATTGACAAATGTGAAAGTCACAAAGAAATAGAACTTGGATCTTTTCCACCACGATTGTGAGTCTGCGGGCCAGGCTGAGTGTGAGATAAAACTCCAGTGTTGCTGGAAACATGCACTTTGGGTCCCAGTCTCTTAAGAGCACAGATGCTACCTGCAGAAAAATGCACCTACCCACAGTCCTTCACACCAGATGCTCAAAATTACCTGAACAGACAGAACTTCTGAGGAAGAGAGGAGGAACACATTGACAGGCACCTTGGAAAGTCAAGTTTCTTTATAAACTGTGTGTGTGCTCAGTCGTGTTGTAATACCATGGACCATGGTCCTCCAGGCTCCTTTGTCCATAGGATTCCCCAGGCAAGAATACTGGAGTGGGTTGTCATCCCCTTCTCCAAGGAGTCTTCCCGACCCAGGGATAGAATCTGTGTCTCCTGCTTGGCAGGCAGATTCTTTACCAGTGGGCCACCTGGAAAGCCCATGTATATGCTTAGAACTCATCAAAACTGCATTTTCCGTCTAAAGTCAAATGCTATGAGAGAGAAAAGCTATGTGTGTAATGATGCTAAAATAATCACTTCATTCAGTGGTCAAGAAAATTAAAGTTTCCACCTGATATGGACACCTGTGAAGGTCTCAGAGCAGGACTAATAAATCCAGGCTTCAAATCACTCACCACAACCCTCCATGAAACCCCTTAACCCACTAGGCTACATGTCTGGGTTTCTATTTCTGTTTGCCTTTAGTGAGTGTCTTGGAAGAAATGATCACATCTCATTCATTTTTGCATCATTGGAAACAAATTTATTAATAGATCTGGATATGGAGAGGCAATCAACAAGTGTTTGTGACAGTAAGTGTCAGAAAATATGGAGGGACTTGGATGACTGGAGGAAGAAATGATGAGAGGAATTTGTGGGTAAGAGTGTGGATAAAGGAATGAGTCACCGTGAACCAATGTGTTGCAACAGCTGACTGTGGCATGGAATCATTCTGAATCTGGAAAACATCTCCACTCATAGACCCCAGGGGAAGAGGCAGAAGAGTGGAGAAAGGGGATGCAGTGATTTCGTTTTTGCCTTTCAGACTCACTTGTCCCCCAAAGGAACCCACCCCACCTGGAACTAAATTCCATGTTTTGAGGTTAATTTTTCAGTAATATTCTGGGCTACCCTGCCAGCTCTCCTCCAACGAAGGGCTGTGGGGAAGCTGCCAGAAAGGCTGTTATAGTGAGATGTTGAGCTTTATTGTGCAAACAAGAGCCAGTGCTCATCAGGGTGGGGGTGGAGGGGGAAGGGGTATTCTCAGGCTCTGTCTAGGTAGCACAAAGCAAAGACTTGGCAACTGGCCAATTGTCAACAATATACGTTGGAGGGTCCAACTGTTATTTCAGAGTGGTATTAAAATCCAATACATTGGGACTTCCCTGGTGGTCCAGTGGTTAAGAAGTCACCTTCCAGAAGTTCGATCAGGGAGCTAAGATTCCGCATGCATAGTGGCCAAAAAAACCAAAACATCAAACATCAGCAATATTATATCCGATTCAATAAAGACTTTAAAAATGGTGCACACACACAAAAAATCTTAAAGATAAATAATTTAAAATATTTTAAAAATCTAATCAATTTACCTATATTTACAGAGCTCCAATAGATGTCTCATTGCATCTCATGTTGGATGGTGAGACCTGGATCCCATCTTTACTGAGGTCCGTCAGTGCTGGGAAAGACTGCAGGCAAAAGGAGAAGGGGGTGGTAGAGGATAAGATGGATAGATAGCATCATGACTCAATGGACATGAATCTGAGCAAACGCCAGGAGACAGTGAGGGACAGGGGAGCCTGGCGCGCTGCAGTCCTTATGGGGTCACCAAGAGTCAGACACGATTTAGCAACTGAACAACAACAATCAGTGCTCCTTCCCATTGTCAGTGTGAAAACCAGCTCTGAGAACCATATGTCTGGCCAACTCATGTCCATTCTCAGAGGGTTTCCTTGACACACGAGGTGTCTGAGGTCTGTTCTGTTGTCACCTGGTTTGCTGGTTCCTGAAAGAGCAGAAACACCGTGACAAGACCACTTGTCTTCACCATCCATTTGCACTCCAGAATTCCTTGCCCTTTTAAAATGCTCTACTAAGATACTTCTCTTTGTTGGCATTTCCTCCTATTTTGCAATGAGGATATTATAAATGCCACAGTATTTGGACAGAACTTCCCTTTGAAAGATTAAGTCCAACCAACAGATTAGAAATTCAGCCCAAGGGCAGCAAATGACAATCGCTTCTCCATTGTCCTCTGACTGGTACCAAAGGCTGATTCGAGAAGGAAGCAGAATGATGTCCTGTGGTAACAGTGCACATCCCTGTCAAGTTTTAGGTGTTTTTTTTTTCTTTATCAAATTCCTTTTAGGTCTATTATTTCATTTAATCTTGTGCTATGCCTGTGAGTTAGCTAGAGTTCTCACCAGTTAAATATGATTTATGTTTGTCCTTGGGCACAGGAGAAACTAGAAAATTGGCTCTAGGATTTGTTTATAACCATTTATAAAGCATGAATCATGGCATTAGAGGAATGTTACAACTCAACAGGCCTTCAAGAGCCAGACATCATCCTTCATTCTCCACATGTGGCACCCGAGTCCCCAGAAGGTGAAATGATTTACCCAAAGTCACACAGCCAGCAAAGGTCAAAGCCTTTTCTAATTCCAGACAGGCAGTCTTTCTACCTGGAGATTCAATGACTCTCTGGACAAAGTTGGAAGACGGCTGCTAGGAATGACAGAGCAGATAAAAGCAAATCCGAGGGCCTCTCTGCTGCTGTATTTGGTTGGCTGTGGTATAGCCTCTGCTTCTTGGAGCCACATGGGACCATGTTCACCGTGCATCCCACTATCTTGCTTCCCATGAAGTTTCTCAATCTATTCCTGCTGCTGCTAAGTTGCTTCAGTCATGTCCAACTCTGTGAGACCCCATAGATGGCAGCCCACCAGGCTCCCCTGTCCCTGGGATTCTCCAGGTAAGAACACTGGAGTGGGTTGCCATTTCCTTCTCCAATGCATGAAAGTGAAAAGTGAAAGTGAAGTCGCTCAGTTGTGTCCAATTCTTCGCAACCCCATGGACTGCAGCCACCAGGCTCCTCTGCCCATGGGATTTTCCAGGCAAGAGTACTGGAGTGGGTTGCCATTGCCTTCTCTGAATCTGTTCCTAGTCAGCCCTGTTAAAAGTCTCTTGTCTTGGTTTCACACTAGACTTTATTTTTGGGGGTAGGACTTTTAATGTTTTTTGTTTTTTTTTTTTTGACTGCACCTCCAGGCATGCGGAATCTTAGTCCTCTGACCAGGGACTGAGTTTGTGTCCCCTGCAGTGGAAGTGTGGAGTCTTAACCACTGGACCACCAGGGAAGTCCCAAATTTTACTTTTTTAAATCATTTTATTGGAAGTGTATGTTACCTATCATAAAATCCACCCATTTCAAGTGTACAAGTTTATGATTTCTTAGCAACATTTGATAGGTGTAACCGTCACCACAGTCAGTTTTAGGGCATTTTTCATCCCAAAGATCCCTCACGTGCCTTTTGAGTTAATCCCCAGTCCAGATCCTGAGGAGGGCTTGGATTTTTCTAATCCAGCTAAAAAAAAGAAAAGTGAAACAGAAGCAGCTATTTTTAAAATATATATTGCAAGATTTTTGACCTGCAACATTCTCTTCCTCCAAAGAACATTTTGTGCCCATGAAGGTAATTTGCTTGCCATGTTGGTTTATCTCCCAGGGAGTGGAGCATGGGTCATTCGCCCTGGGATAGTGCCTCCACTTAACCTTTGAGATGTGAGTGAGTCTTCTTCCTGACTTTCCAGGGCCAGGTGGGCAAGACCACTAATGCTTCTGGCTGTGTCCCTTCTCTCAGTCCATCTCCAGGACAACTCTATCTATCCTACTAAGGAATTAAGATATAACATGAAAAGTTGTTCCAAACCTCCTTCCCCACTCAAAGGGCTATTCCTCTTGCCGCCTCTGACTGGCTCCATACCGAACAGTCCCCATTTTTCTGGCGAGTAAGAACACAGAATGTGGGAAGTAAATTCCCATCAGATCTTCTCTAGATGGTTTCTGCAGGTCACCTTATGCATCCTGTCCCTTACTCTGTTGTATTTTCATAACCACACAGCTCTGAAACCACCCACAGACTCAATTTTAAGAAAATGGCTAAACACATCATCAAATATTTATTTCTATAAAACCATTAAAAGATACACTGCAGAAGATGATCTCAGACCTGGAATAGTCAGTGTGCTAGCACGTTAAGGAAAAAAGAGGACACACAATTTTATTTATTTGTTTTTTAAATTTAACTGTTCAATTAATTTTTTTATTGAAGTATAAAGTTGATGTAACACGTTGTATTCATTTCAGGTGTGTAGCAAAGGGATTCAGTCATGCCTATACATACTCCAGTACTTTGGCCACCTCATGCGAAAAGTTGACTCACTGGAAAAGACTCTGATGCTGGGAGGGATTGGGGGCAGGAGGAGAAGGGGATGACAGAGGATGAGATGCCTGGATGGCATCACCGACTCGATGGATGTGAGTCTGAGTAAGCTCCAGGAGTTGGTGATGGACAGGGAGGCCTGGTGTGCTGCAGTTCATGGGGTTGCAAAGAGTCAGACATTACTGAGTGACTGAACTGAACTGAACTGATAAATATATTTATTTGTTTTCTGATTCTTTTCCCATATAGGTTATTACAGAATATTGAATAGAGTTCCCTGTGCTATACAATAGGTCCTTTTGGTTATCTCCTTTCTGGTTATCTATTTTATATACAGTAGAGTGTGTATGTTTATCTCAATCTCTTAATTTATCCTTCCTCCCTCCCACATTTGCCCTTTGGTGCCACACAGTTTTATGCACAGCATGAAACCTGCCTCTAGCAACGTATTTACATGTATGAACCTCAGAGTGTATGTATTAAATAAATCTGGACCAAAACCACCCACCTATTAACAGTGGTTACCTCTTCAAGGCAGGAGTACAGGTAGCATATCTTGAATTATCTCTGTCTTCCTGGATTTTGCACACTTTGCACAGTGAACACAGATCACTGTTGGAATGAGAGGAAGAACCGAAAGTGTTACAACAAAGAGAATGAAGCTGGGCTCCTGGGCTGAAAGAGCATCTTCCCCGTGTTTGCTGCAGCCCAGGCGCTCTGTCAGCACCAGGCTCTTGTTCTTATTAGCATTGCTGTTTGTTATTGCTGCTCTAATCGCAGTGTACAGAGCTCCTTCCTCGGTGCTGATCACCCACCACACCTGGAGGCTGATCTCGGTCGAGGAGACATGGAACCCTGAGGACACAGACAGTTTGGACCGAGTTCAGAGGCGAGTTTGCCCGACGATCAAGGGAGCAGGGAGGGTTGTTGCTGGTGAAGAGATGAAAGGGTCTCTGCTTTTATAGCTCTGCTGAGCAGAGGCTGGGGGTGAGGGCCTTGAGAACAGCCCCCAAACACCTGAAAACCATGAGCAATGGAGAGGGGGGAGGGGCCTGGTCCACACTGGTGGTCGGATGCCTCGGTGACCGGGAACTCACAACCAGGACATCCATGGTCTTCCCTGGACACATCCCACCGGGTCCAAAGCAGGTCCCCAGGGCAAGAGAAAATCTCCCGTTCAGTAAGTAGCACACAAGGCTGCCCTGTCCTGGGAAAGCCTTGGCCTCACTGAGCAGTGGGAACCTTTGATTCTACATTCCACAAGGTGAGGAGTGGCCCTTCTGGTTAGAAGCCCAGATGCACACTGCATCCATCAATCACAGACCAGGCACTTCTTCAGCCAAGCTCCTGGCAGTGTCTGTAGCCCCAGAGACCCGCCCAGCTCTGCTGCATCAGCCTAGGGGCCTCTGCTGTTTACTTATCCTCCTCACACCAGTTCTTTGAGAAGGATTTCCTCAGAGGCCCCTGAGGCCCCATGTTGCACTGAACACAGCTGAGAAGTAAACGCAGCTCGACAAAGGAGTTGATCTTTGCCCTTCGTGAGCTTGCACAATAATCATGAGGTCAAGACGATGACCTCTCTCTCGTAGGCATGGCCGGCCAAGCTCTGGCACCTCCTGATAAACTTGGGGACCTGGGGCTTGAGGACTGTGATGACACAGGGCAAGCCCTGAGAAGCTGAGCAGGGTCTGTCGAACACAGCAAATCAAGCTGAACAAACTGCAGCGTCATTCCACTTCCCAGGCTCCCAGCCAATATCCACTCCCATCCCGAAAGGAGGAGACCTTGAATGCAAGAGGAGGGGCTTTCAACCAAGAGAATCATGCCAATCAATCCTTCTCTCAAGACCATTCTGCAGAAAGATGGTCAGCTGAGCAGGAGACCGGAAGTGAGGAAGACCTATCAGGACACCACCACAAGGATGGGTGAAAGACCCCAAGATCTTGAGTGGAGCGATGGCAGAAATGTATGGAAAACAAGGGGTGACAAACACCACTCCAGCATGGAACCCACACAATTGACATGGCCCAGGTCTCTAGAATTACTGGCCAATAGGTGCTGCTTCTAATTTGTGCTGGGGACATCAGAAAGCAAGAAGCATGGGACCAGGGGAGGCAGAGTTGTCGTTTTAGACTTATTGGCTTTAGAGTTTAAGCAAAGTTTCTATTTGCTATGGTGGGAAGTTATATATATAGCTCTGAGATCAATGGAAGGATTGAGCCAAGGAAGGCAGAGTTATGAGATGACCCACACAAAAAGACCAAAACAATTCAACTGCAGTGTTTGAGGAGCCTGGAGTAAAAATAAGTAACAGGACAAACTTGAGGAGGGAACATAGCAAGAATAAAGGAAAGTGGAGAAGAAAATCCTGGAGAAATTCCACTTGAGGGAGTATATTTGGTACATGAGGGGTATTCAGAGGAAGAGTTGACAATAAAATATCCAGAATTCAAGACTTGGGCTCTAAAGAGAAGCCATAGAGTTGATACATGTCCTTTCATGATGCATTCCAAGCACCCCCTCTGTGTATGGACTACTGCGTGCACCTGGGGCTAGAGAAATGAATATGAGAGGGACCCTGACATTAGGTGCTCATGATCTCGGACAGGAGACATGGAAGCTCTGACAAGGGAGGAGAAGATGCAGGGAGAGAATGCCCTGTGATGATGTGGTCAGAGGCGGGAGTGATGGAGCTGCAGGCAAAGAGCGCCAAGTGACACAGGCTGGGACCCGGAACCCTGTACTGCAGTGCTGCCACGCCTGCACCTGGACTCACCTCTCCTCCAGCAACAAAATACGGAGAAATCGTAAGGGGCTACAAGGAACTGTGTGCATGCACATTTGGGGCAAATTCTGGAGCAAAGATGCAAAGAGACCAAAAACCCCAAAGGCAATGTTGAAGAGCATGGAGCAAAATCAGGGTGTGGGGAACAAAAGCAGGGTGCTGAGCATGTCCCCTGCACCCAGCATACCAGAAGAGTGGGCCAGCCATCTAAGCCACCTCCTTGGCCCAACCCCTGGACTCACCCCTACCTACCCTCACCCTATATAAGAAACAAGCTCACCCCTCTTGCCCCACCTCCACCTCCATCCAGGAGCAAGAAAGGAACCTGTTGTTTGTTCTCACGCCCTCCTGCTGCAGTAGAGGCCCAGTAAAGCTTTGTCTGGCCTTTGTGAACTGAAAGTTTTTCAGTCATATCCAACTCTTTGTGATCCCATGAACTGTAGCCTGACAGGCTCCTCTGTCTGTGGAATTCTCCAGGCAAGAATACTGGATTGGGTAACCATTCCTTTGTCTAGGGGATCTTCCCAACTCAGGGATTGAACCCGGTCTCCCACTTGGCAGGCGGATTCTTTACCATCTGAGCCACCAGGGAAGCCCTGTGTGGTCTTCATTTTATTTCTATTGATTGGGGGAAAGTCAAGAGCCCTGGTTGGTGATGCAAGGAGCTGCAACCACCACTGACTGCTGGGAAGAGGTGAGCAAGGAGCCTACTCGGGGTCCCAAGAGGAACATGGCCCCAGTGACACCTTGATGGAGAACTTCTAGCCTTCAGAACTGAGAGAGATTAAATGTCCGTTGTTTGAAGCTAATTGGTGGCTCTCCGTTGGGCTTCCCAAGTGGCGTTAGTGGTAAAGAACCCTCCTGCCAATGCAGGAGACACATGTAAGAGACATGGGTTCAATCCCTGGGTTGGGAAGGTTCCCTGGAGAAGGAAATGGCACTCCACTCCAGTACTCTTGGCTGGAGAATCCCATGGACCAAAGAGCTTGGCAAGCTATAGTTCGTGGGCTCGCAGAGAGTCAGACATGACTGAAGAGACTTGGCACAAACACACAGTGGCTCTTTGTTACAGCCAGAGGAAAGCCGCAAGCCCTGGTACGAGAACCCAGTTTCTGGCTGTAGGTTCCACGTGCCTTAAAGATACAAGCTTCACAGGAAGGAAGATGGTGGTTGTACCCCACGTGGCAGGGACTTGGCGGGCATGTGGGTACACAGAGTAGAACCGAACAGATGAGGAGTCATTTTGTCACAGCCCGGCTTGCAGGGCCACCTGACCCCACGCTCCTCCTCCACTCTGAGCCTCATCCTGCTGGACCACGGATGCTTTTCTTCTGAGAGTGAAAAAGGAAGAGGAATGTCAGGTATGAGAGAGAACTCAGGAGCAGCCTAGTCCAAACCCATCTTGGGCATGAACCTCTGTGCAGGAGACTGTTACAGGGCAAACAGCCTCTGATTAAACAGAAAGAGATGCTTTGTTCTTACCCAGCAACCTGTGCTTTGTTTACTAGCCCAGCTGCTATTAGATTGAAAGGAACATTTTTTCTTTTTTTTAATTAAAAAAAAATTTTTTAATAAAAAATTTAAAGATAGTTGATTTACACTGTTGTGTTAATTTCTGCTGTACAGCAAAGTGATTCAGCTAGACATACATACTCTTTTTTTAATATTCTTTTCCATTATGGTTTACCATAGAAAACTAAATATAGTTCTCTGTGTTATACAGTAGGACCTTGTTGTTATATGTTGAAAATATTCAACATATGAGAGAAAACAAGGAGTTGCTATAATTATTATATAAAAATTAAATTAGCTAATTTTAAATTACGTCTTACTGGGATGTAATATAATATGGATATAATGGCAGTATTTTATATAAAAATATTTAAGCTCATTAATAACCAAATAAAAATAATGAGCTATTATTTTGTAGCTATCAGGATTTTTAATTAAAATATCCAAAATTTATATGAGGAAACAGCTATACCTTGCTGGTGGGTGTGCAAAATGATTTAATCTTTCTGGAAGGCAGCTTGGCAATACGTACTCAAAGGCCTTACAATTTTGCTTCTTCTTTGACCCAGCAATTTCTCTTCCAGCAATGCCTCATAAGGAAAGACATGTTCTAGGCATAAAGATTTTGATCCAAGGATGTTTTTTATGGTAGAAAAAAAAATTATGAAGACTAGAATATAACCCTACATCTTAACCAGAAAAAAATCCTATTTAGGGATAACTTCTAACATGGAAAAAGTAAGTTATAAAGCATAATGTCTCATATGATTTCAATTTTTAGTTTTTTCAAGACAGAAAGAATATGAGAAAAAAACAGAGGTAAAACACTAGACAATTATACACGTGATTTATCATTAAATTACTAGATATTTATTCATTCCATTTCTCCATGTAATGAGGTTTGAGTGATTTTAAATTTTCCTCCTTTTGCTTCTTTTTAAAAAAATGTTTCCAGAATGAACTTGTGTGACTTTTGTAATCGAAAGAATAACAGTTGTGTGGGGGGAAAAAAAAGGTATAGACTAGTATATGTTACAGGAAATACCTGATTTTCAGCACCTAAAATTAATAGTTTTCCAGCATAATATTCTGTTTAACAGAGTGAAGGAAATTTTCTTCTTTTTTATTCATGTAAGTTAGCGATAGGCAAGAAACCTTGGCTGCGTCCACATTCAGCTCTCGTTTGATTTAAAACCTCCATTGCTTTATCCTGCCACCATTTTTTAAATGAGATCTAGGAGCTATAAAAAAGGTGCCAAATAAAAGGCAAGTTTTCCAGTTGTCTTATTTCTGTGGATTACACAGAATATTCCAGTTAAACTAAGATTGAACCTACTTTCTGATGTTTCAATTAATAAGATTGTCTTAGCAGAGTCTTACCAAGGATGGCTGAATGAAGGAAAGAGATTCAGGAATTCTCCCAAGCTGCAGAGAAAGGGTGGGCTCCAAGAGTTACCTTGGGAAGTATTGCTCAGAAACCCCCTAAAGTTGAAACTCAGAGGGAAATCAGTGTTAGCGGATTAAATTTGCTTTCTATCGCAAAGGAAGCCCCTCAGGAAAGAAAAATAGAGGTTGCTGTTGTTCATCATTCTGTTACTCACTCCTGTTCTACTCTTTGGAACCCATGGACTGCAGTACCCCACGCTTCTTAGTCCTTCACTATCTCCTGGAGTTTGCTCAGACTCATTTCCATTGAGTCAGTGATGCCATCCAACCATCTCATCCTCTGTCACCCTTTTCTCCTCCTGCCTTCAATTTTTCCCAGCATCAGGATCTTTTCCAATGAGTTGGCTGTTTGCATCAGGTGGCCAAAATATTGGAGTTTCAGCTTCAGCATCAGTCCTTCCAATGAATATTCAGAGCTGATTTCCTTAGGATTGACTGGTTTGATCTCCTTGCATTCCAAAGGAAGTTCAAGAGTCTTATCCAGCACTACAGTTCAAAAGCATCAGTTCTTGGGGGCTTGGCCTTCTCTATGTCCAACTCTCACATCCATACATGACTACTGGAAAAACCACAGCTTTGACTATATGGACTTTTGTGAGCAAATTGATGTCTCTTTTTAAATATGCTCTCTAGGTTTGTCATAGCTTTCCTTCCAAGGAGCAATAGAGGAAATTGAAAAAAAAAAAAATAAAAGGATGACAATGTTAGAAAATTATAACTGGGAGAAAGACAATTATGGTGACTTAAGCCCTTTAAAAGAGAAGACTTCAACATTTCAGATTTCAGATATTCAAAGAATTATGATGCAGAGTAAGAGCCAGTGGGATCTGAAGAGATTTCAAGAAAGAAGCAAACCTCCTGGTAACTTGAGGTTTATGGAACTCTAAAGCAGACTACCAATGGATGAATTACTCTTCATTCTTTTGAGAATACAAAGTGTAAGACAGAAAAGTATCTGTTCACCGTCATCCCTGATGGTGGAAAAAGATAAATAAGGGTATTTACAATTAATAGCTGTTCCCAGTACCCACCTGGGCTGTCCATTTTCTACCCTTAGGTTTCCTTGATTTGTTTACTTGTGTTGTGTGGCTGCGGGGATTGTCTGAGGGTGGACAGGTGCATCCATGGAGCTCTGGAATAGCCAAGAGGTCACAAAAAGGTTGAGCCATTTAGCAAATGTCTTGGGGATTAGCAAGAAGTCTTTTGACTATTTTTCAAGTGTTTTCAGATCTGCTAAAATCCAACTGTGGTTTGCCCCTGAGAACTTTCTCGTCTAAATGCTTTATGTTTGTTTATTTTAAGAAAAACATAGGTTTGGTGTTTCTGGGTCCGTGGACGCTTCACTCGTTCAGTGAGTTTGTAAGTCTGTTCAGTGTCCAAGATGCCTTGTGGGATTCAAAGGAAGTTGTCTCTCCACTGAGGGTTTGCCTTCAGTCAGCATGAAACAGAAGCCAGGCTGCAAAAGGCCTTGGTTCAGTCCTGTCCTCGACCCAGGAAATGAGACCAGAGACTGCACCCTGCAAGGGTTCTTAAGCAGCATTTGTATTAAAGCATCAGTGCTTCCTTCTCATTGTCTGGGCTGAAACCCATAGGTTTGTTTGAACATAGGAAAGTACGTTAGAGCCGATGTCAGATAAATGATCTTTGCTAAAAAATATGCAGAAGTCTCAAGTTCAGAACATAAGCTAGGAAAAGGCCTCATCGATAGGCTTCTGGTCTCATTTGCATCTAGTGCTAACTTGAATGGCCTAAATGTTTAAGTCTGGAAAATGTCAGTCATTCAACATTTATGCCTTTGTTCCTTCTGTGTGCACGGAATTGTTCTGGCTAGAAAGTTTATGAAACAGATATAGTCTATGGTCCAAGTAACTTTAGAAGGCAGGGTTTGTAGGTGTGAAGCCATAAATATGTAATCAATTTTTGATTGTGTGGCACAAATTTCAAGAGTAATAGGAATCCACTGGAAATAAAGATCTGATTAAAGGACTCATTAAATGTAAGCTACCTTCAAGATAGCCTTAAATATACTGGGACAGGGATGCAAGAGACATACACACAGACAAAGAGGTATAAACAGAAAGAACATTAATTATAGGCTCATGGCAGGATGTGGCATGGCCTATGGTCAGAATGAAGTCTAGTTTGAGTGGAATGGAGGGTTCTTCTATTTGGGAGTTGTGGAAAATAAGATTAGAAAATCTTATTGGAGGAAGGCCAGGCAAATGTGTTTATCCTTGACACAGAAAGCCCTAAAGCACCATTGTTGGTTTTGAAACGCAAGTGTGGAAAATGCAGTGTTGAAGCAAAATTAATACGCAGTGTGCTGTTGTGCTAAGTGAAGGTCAGGGAACCTAGCTGTGTAGCTATTTGAAAGGTCAAGGTGCATAGTGAAGAGCTGATATGGATACGAAAGGTTAGGAGTCTCATCTCAGAGAATTTCTTGGGATGTGCTTGCTGCCTTGTGTCTTAGGATGATAGGTACTGGCAATTTCACATGCTTCAACATAAAAAACCAAAAGCCTAGTGGTATATGGACTTCAGGTACCGATTGATCCAGCAGCTCCGCAATGTCATCTAGATTCCAGCTTCTATTTATCTCACTTCTCTTTGCTTTTTTACCAAGTCAGCTTCCCTCAGAGGTTGGCTCCCCTCTTATGGGGAAAACAGTGGATTGCAACTCCTTTGAGGAAAACAAAAGAACGTTCTTTCCCAGATGGTCCTAGCAATTGTTCCTTTCAGTTCCTTGGCCTAAAATGAATTGTTCATCACGGAACCAAATAAAGTAGCCAGAACTGGATGAGGGGATTGTATTAAGCCAGTTAGGAACCACCTGAGTGCCGAGGGTGGATCAATCCCACCTGAAGTCATATGGCTTTGAAATTTGAGGTCTCAATAGGAAGGGGGCGAGAGGCAATGGATGAAGGATATCACTAGGATATCACTTCACTGTTGTGCCTAACTTCTCCTGCTACAGTGTTGCTTCCGTAGGCACAGGGTAGGGAGGAACTGGTGCTCGGAGACCTTGTAGCCAAGACCCAGACAATCCTTGGAAACAAAGAGGGGAAAAGGTCAGCTCTGTGTCCAAAGGCTGGGGGGGTCAGGGGAGCTGACTTCTACCCTCTGCTGATTGAGAAGGCTTGGTCACAATGTAATTCAGAAAGAGGTGCAGATGTAAAGTCACTGCTTGCTGACTCAAGACAAGAGTTATTCACATCACTGGAGAGTGAGGTCTTCGTGGAAATAGGGCAAATACAGCTGCCCACAGCATTGTAGCTCTTAAGGGCAGAATAAGATTCTCCACCTTGCTGCCAATACTCATCTTGGTGTCAGCCAATATTTTCATGATAGTCCCTACGGCACATAGTAGATCATTTCTAAAACCCCAGCCCGATACTGCCAGACCGCTTTCTCAGGCTGTAACCAATACCCGGAGTCCATCTGCCTGCCACGAGTGGATTCTTTCTGCCTTATTTCATTACCAGATACTTCACCTCATTGAAACTCATCCACCGCCTTCCCACCCATTAACGCAGACTCCGAAGCCTTGCCTGCAGTGTATCTCCCCATCAGCCTGGCCAGGCACTTTCTGGGGAGCTTTGTGCCATCTGCCAGTGCAGAGATTTCATGGTGCCTGTTTGTCTGGATCATTTATTTGGTGGGTGGGGGGAGTTAAAGACTGGTGCCCACAACCCACCCATCTCTGGGAAGAATCTCTATTTTTCCACCCGCTGGGCATCGAAGTCAGTCTTCAGTAACTTATAGCTGTTCTGTCTCTGGTGCTGTATTCAGATCCTTTCAGTGCCTTTGCACCTGGAGGTGTTGCAAACGATGCTTTTGTTTTTAAGTGCAACAGTCACAAGGCAGCTAATACAAAACAAGACAGGTGTTTGCATCATAAAATGAATCAGTGGCCTCCAGAGGGGGCTTGGTAGCCTCCCTTATATTTTTTTTTTTCTGATTTCTTCAGATGTGTCTGCCCCACCAGGCACCACATGCTCCACCAGGGGGGACAGCTGGCTGAACAGACTGAAGGGAGCCTCAGCTGGACGCTGATTTTATGATGACTCCACAGCTCAGCAATAAATAATAAAAAGTCAACTTTAACCACTTTTTCCAAATGCACACTCCAGCCTGGGAGTGCTTCGCACTGTTTTCATATGAGTGTGTGGATCCCAAGGCAGGCTGTTCCTGCAAATGCCCCAAGAGCAATTAAAGCCTAAATAGGGTTGACAGATGCTGGTAATATGCAAGCCAGTCAGGGAAACACTCCTCTTACCAGATGTGTGGGTGGAAGGTGAGCGACCTTAGCATCTGTAAGATTGAATAGATTAACGTCTAAAACAGGGTTAGGGTGGCCAGGAAGTGGGAGGCGGGCAATGATGGGAGGAAGCTGAGTTCTGTAGGGTTCCAGCTCCATCACTGGGCATTTGGAGGTCCAGGAGGATGGAAGAGTACCCCACACTTAGAAAAATCAGCATCTTATTTGCAATGTCATTCCAAGTACTTCTGTCACTATAGAGGAGGTGGTTTTTCACCCCAAAGAATCAGCTATTAATTCTTGTAATGGGCCACCTTAAGCTTACATCCTGCTAAGATCTGAGCTATCGCCTGACCCAAATTTGTTTATTTATTCTTTTCAAAAAAAATTTCTTTTTAGCTGTGCTGGGTGTTTGATGTTTCGCAGGGATCTCTGTAGTGCCGGTGTACAGGGACTGTTCTTTAACTGTGGTGCTCAGTTTTCTCATTGCAGTGGCTTCTCTTGTGGAGCACAGGCTCTAGGGCATGTGAGCTTTAGTAGCTGTGGCAAGTGGCCTCAGTAGTTGTGGTTCCCTGGCTCTAGAGCAAAGTTGCTCCAAGGCATGTGGGATCCTCCCAGACCAGGGATTGAACCTGTGTCTCCTGCATTGGCAGGTGGATTCTTTACCACTGAGCCACCAGAGAAGCCCTGTTTACTTATTCTTGATGGAAACTCTAATAAGGAAAGTATTCTTTCTTCCTAATAATAAAGAAATGCAAAATTATGCAGTAACAGGCCTTGTTTCACCTGCTAAAGAGGCTCCTTTTTTAATAGCGTCATTCAATGCCAACTGAAGTCGCTCAGTCATGTCTGACTCTTTGCGACCCCATGGACTGCAGCCCACCAGGCTCCTCTGTCCATGGGATTCTCCAGGCAAGAGTACTGGAGTGGGCTGCTACTTCCTTCTTCACATTCAATGCCAGAAAGGAGATAAATTGAAACTGTCTCTGGGAGACAATTTGGCAAAACTTAGCAGGAGTTTAATTCCAGTAACAGGACACTGCTGAACAGAATAAAACCTTTATGTAGATTTCAGCTTGCGAACCTCCTCCAGAACCTGCATCAGTGACATTTAACAAGACTTCCTTACTGTGG
Organism: Oryx dammah; assembly: GCF_014754425.2. Taxonomy (NCBI): domain Eukaryota; kingdom Metazoa; phylum Chordata; class Mammalia; order Artiodactyla; family Bovidae; genus Oryx; species Oryx dammah. Next base: position 29,886,571 of record NW_024070192.1, read on the forward strand.
ACCAGACAATGCTGAAAGGAAGGAAAGATGCATGAGACAACCCTTGAAGAGCTGCTGAGAAACTTATGGTGTCCGCCTAGTCAGTGGGATCAAACGAGCCAACAGCATCTCTTTCCCTTTTTTACTGTTTCCCTTGAAAACTGTTATAGTTCTTAGAATGATGAGAAAAGTCAAGGTGAAAAGAAGACCACATTGCTCAGCGCTTACTAAGAGCCGGGCTCTGGACTGGGCACTTTATGAAGGTTATTACTAGAGTCTGCTGTCCCCCAGGTCTGTCCGTCTGTAGGTGTGTGCATGAGCACTCAGTCATGTTTGACTCTTTGTGACCTTCTGGACTCCAGCCAGCCAGACTCTTCTGTCCATGGGATTCTCCAAGTAAGATCACTGGAGTGGGTTCCCATCCCCTCCTCCAGGGCATCTTCACCACCCAAGGATCAAACCCTCATCTTCTGCATCTCCTGCATTGGTGGGTGGATTCTCTACCACTGAGCCACCAGAGAAGCCGTCTATAGGTGACTGGGGGCTCTTTATAGCCTCGCTACAGGCTTTAATGGCAGAAGAGCATGCTGGCCTTTTCTCTGTTCCCACAGTTCCTTCCTCTGCAAGGCTATCTTCTGAGCGTGGAACAAGGGAGGAAGAAAAGATGACGGCCACTAAAAGTCTTTATTGCTGGGCATCAGTTAACCCTCTGTCTCTCTCTTCTGGCGACCGCAGGGAATGACACAGCCTCTTTGTCTTCTACTGTGTTTCGTCGGTTCGGTGGGTAACCTCCCCCAGAGAAACTACAGACTTCCTGGTGCAGGTAAATGCACCTCCTTCAGCTGGTCCCTGGATGGATAATTGGTAACATGTCCGGCCTCCTTTTGAGACCTGCTGTCATCCACAAACATCCCCCCTCGGGCAGAGCCCAGTAGTCGGCCCAGCAGAGACCTTATTTCAAATCATCTGTTTGCTCAAAACCCCTACAGGGCAGGTGGCAGTATTTCCATTTGAAGAAAGTTAGAAGCTGCGGCTGACCAGTGGAGCGCCACTTTTTGAGCACCTACTGTGAGCCAAGTTTGGGCCAAGATGTTCACAGGTATCGGTTCGCTAATTTTACAGAGCAGCTGACACGTGAAGCCAAAGCAATCCTTCAGTTCAGTTCAGTTCAGTCGCTCAGTCATGTCCGACTTTTTGCGACCCCGTGAATCGCAGCACGCCAGGCCTCCCTGTCCATCACCAACTCCCAGAGTTCACTCAGACTCAAGTCCATCAAGTCAGTGATGCCATCCAGCCATCTCATCCTTGGTCGTCCCCTTCTCCTCCTGCCCCCAATCCCTCCCAGCATCAGAGTCTTTTCCAATGAGTCAACTATTTGCATGAGGTGGCCAAAGTACTGGAGTTTCAGCTTCAGCATCATTCCCTCCAGAGAAATCCCAGGGCTGATCTCCTTCAGAATGGACTGGTTGGATCTCCTTGCAGTCCAAGGGACTCTCAAGAGTCTTCTCCAACACCACAGTTCAAAAGCATCAATTCTTCAGCGCTCAGCTTTCTTCACAGTCCAACTCTCACAACTATACATGACCACTGGAAAAGCCATAGCCTTGACTAGACAGACCTTTGTTGGCAAAGTAATGTCTCTGCTTTTTAATATGCTATCTAGGTAGGTCATAACTTTTCTTCCAAGTAGTAAGCGTCTTTTAATTTCATGGCTGCAGTCACCATCCACAGTGATTTTGGAGCCCCCCCGCCAAATAAAGTCTGACATTGTTTCCACTGTTTCCCCATCTATTTCCCATGAAGTGATGGGACCAGATGCCATGATCTTCATTTTCACCCTCCTTAAAAATGAAGAAATGGAATCTTGGAGACTCTAAGTAAATTACTGGGTAGGGGGGTGGGGGTCAACCCAAGTCTGTTTCCTGAAGGTCCAGCCTCTCGATTTCCTGGTTTGGCAGGAAGGGAGGCTCATGACCTCTACCTTCCTAAAGACAAAGGAGGCTTTAAATCAGAGACAGTATGACCATTAGGAGTATCCTGATTTATTGTTGGCAGGTTTCTGCTAGGAGAAACAAGTCAACAAAAACTCAGTTCTCAAGGATCTGGTATACATTTATCTCAACTGCAATTATTATCCATTCAGATTTTTTAGGAGACTTTTTTCAGTTAATCATTCCAGCAGTCTTTTTAGAATAAAGCCTCTCTTAACACCAAATATCCTGTGCAAGCCAAATTTAAAATTGTCCTTAATTAGATGGCAATACCACCATCCAGGATGCTCAGACTGAGATCTTCATGTGCCACCAGAACTTGGGAGGGGTGCACCATGAGGGGAAGAAATCCTTTTTGCCTCTGTGTTCTTAGCACCCAGCATCGAGGCCAGTATACAGTAGGTGCTTAATGCATACCTGTTGCATGCACTGGGAAAGAACTTGCCCCAGGACTTAGTTCCTCAGTTCTCTCTCCTACTTCTGGGATGGATGGAAGTGATCAGTCTCACTCAGAGATATTTAGTAAATTGTAGGCAGTCATGTGGGTGATGTAGCTGGCAGCCCCGGTTTCTACTCTGGCCCCCAGCTTGCACTAAAGACCCACCATAAATATCTCAGCAGAAAGAAGGCCTTGCCCCTCTGGGGCTGGCAGCTAAAACAGGCTGTCCTCCCCCTCAGCAAGACGCTGGCACAGCTATTCAGGAATTGTTCGCTGTGATGGCCCAGCCCTTGCCAGATGCACACTTAGGCTGCTTGTTATTTGGGCAACGGTCGTTTGATGGGGTGAACATGCTGTGTGACTCCCTGCTGCCCTCAGGAAGAAAAGCAGGGACCGCGCTGCCTGCTACTCACACCACACACTCTGGGCTTGGGCATTGATGCGGAGCCGATACCGTAAAACTCGACTCTCAAAAATCTCAAAGAAGCCAAGTGAGCAGCTGAGGGTCACCCAGTCCAGGGACCATAGCCCTCCCAAAGGGACTTTGTGTAACCTTGGGTCTTGATGAGGGCCTCTCAGGGACTTGGGGGGATTTTGGGGATTCCCTGGTGGCTCAAACTTTGGTAAAGAATCCAACTGCAATGCAGGGCTTCAAGAGACAGGGGTTCAATCACTGGGTCAGGAAGATCCCATGAAGGAGGAAATGGCAACCCAATTCAGAATTCTTGCCTAGAGAATCCCATGGGCAGAGGAGCCTGGTGGGCAACAGTCCATGGGGTTGCAAAGAGTTGGACACAACTTAGTACACACACTACTTTGCATTCTTCACCAAGAAAAGAAGAAATAAGATTTTCTACAAGGCTCAGAAATGTGACAAAAAGCATCTTGCAACTGTGTAAATTTTGAAGCAAATCATTGTGTATAAATCTTTATTTTAACTTTTAATTTTGTATTGGGGTATAGTCAATCAACAATGTTGTGATAGTTTCAAGTGGACAGTGAAGGGACTCAGCCATATTTGTACAAGTATCCATTCTCCCCCAAACTGCCCTCCCACCCAAGTCACCATATAACATAGGACAATTTATAGAAATGTAGCAGAAGGCACTATTCCCATTCCCAAACTGGGACCCAGGAAATTAGAAACAGTGAAGTTAGCAAATTATTAACACGAATATTCAGAAAACAGTAAAGCATCCACAAATGCCTTGGGGAATTGACCAGTGCTGACAGTCCTGCATTCGGTTTTCTTTAAATAAAGGCTTTCTTTTTCTTAAATAAGCATGCTAACCCCAGAAAGGGGAAACAACACCAGATAGTAATGGTTTCCAAGGCTGAGTGTTGGGGAAAGGCCTAAAGAAAAAGCAGATGGCAGCCTCTTTCGCAGGAGCCGTGTAATTTCATGGTGCATTTTCTGTTCATGGCTTCACTGAAATTCAAGCCCCGGGGGCCTGTTCTTTCTGGGAGAGGGGATAGGCTTAGGGGGCAAGGAGAAAACAGTGAGCAGGCAAAAAGCTTCACAAAAGGTGGGCAGTTGGGTCGCTGTTTCTGGGTGAGTGTCTACTATTTCCTCAACCGGGAGTTTAATGGGTTTCAGCCCAGTCACACCAGCACCATCTCTGCTGGTCAACCGCCCTCCACGTCACCTCATTCAAATTCCCAAAGGGGTTGGTGGTCACCCATGTCAAAGGTCAGTGGCCAGATTACTGATGGATGACCTCTTAGGTCAACACCTGGTCCTTTAGGACCACAAGGACTGTGCATGGTTGGATTCCCCCTGAGAGTATGTGGGTGGGTAACGGGCCCTACAATACATGGTGAGTAGAGGTTGCAAAAGAAATGAACTGAATCTCCAGAAGAGTCGTTATCCAAAGTGTGGTCCCTGAACCAGCATTATCTGCACCAACTGGGAACTTGTTAGAAATGCAAATTCCCAGGTGCCTCCACTGCACCACCCCCACCGCCCCCGCACCTAACTGAATCAGAAGCTCAATTAGTTTGAGTGGATGAGGCCCAGTAATCTGTGTTTTAATTAGCCCTTCTGGGGATACACAGTGATGTTTGAGACCTCTGGTCTAGAATAATTGCCAAGTGTCTTCAAGCTCCATGCTGTAAGGACTGAAGGAAAATGCAAGTTTTAGGCTCTTAGAAAGACTGTGGATCAAGTAAGAATGAAATGATGCTATCTATAGCAACATGGATGGACCTAGAGGTTATCATACTAAGTGAACTAAATAAGAAAAAAAAAATACTATCACTTATATGTGGAATCTAAATTTTTAAAAAATGATGCAAATGAACTTATTTGCCTGCTGCTGCTGCTGCTAACTCACTTCAGTCATGTCCGACTCTGTGTGACCCCATAGATGGCAGCACACCAGGCTCCCCTGTCCCTGGGATTCTCCAGGCAAGAACACTGGAGTGGGTTGCCATTTCCTTCTCCAGTGCATGAAAGTGAAAAGTGAAAGTGAAGTCGCTCAGTCGTATCCGACCCTCAGCGACCCCATGGACTGACTGCAGCCTTCCAGGCTGCTCTGCCCATAGGATTTTCCAGGCAAGAGTACTGGAGTGGAGTGCCACTGCATGCTCAATCACTAAGTTGTGTCCAGCTGACTCTTTGAGACCCCTTGCACTGTGGCCTATCAGGCTCCTCTGTCCCTGGAATTCTCCAGGCATAAATACTGGAGTGGGTGGCCATTCCTGACCCAGGGATCGAACCTGGGTCTCTTGCATTATGGGCAGATTCTTTACCATCTGAGCCACTGGGGAAGCCAAAGTTTGAGTGGATGAAAATGTTCTGGAGATGAATGGTGGTAAAGATGGTGCAGAAATGTGAATGAAGTTAATGCTACCAAAAATATATTTTAAATAGTAAATTTTATGCCATACACACACACACACACACACACACACAACTCTAGACAAGGTGACTCTCCCAGTCTGTCCTTGGTGACTCTCCCAGTCTGTCCTTGGTGAGTGGTGAGGACGATGTGCAGAAATATGACCAGAGCAACTTCTAAGAAGGGAGGCTGTGCCCATCAGAGGATGAGGCAGTGACTCAGTAACCAGAGGGGACCACACTACACCCAGAAAGGAAGTGTTCATCACAGCCGGGCACTGCTCTCTCTGAGTGCGTCACTCCCCGCTTTCTGCAGCCTGGGGAACTCACACACCTGAATGTAAGATTCTTACAGCTGCAGGTGAAGGTCCAAGCCTGATGTTAAGAAAGTTGTGGGCAAGTGAGCCAGCGCTGACCCACGGCAAAGCTGCCCACGTACTCAGCACCCAACTGAAGAAATGTGACCAAGACCACAGACACCCCCTGCCACAGACCACTTTCCAACACTCTGCCCTCCTCTCCCCAGGCTTAACCATCTGGTAATAATATTAAATTGTGGTCACCCAATCTTTAAACACTGAGGTGGCAGGAAATAGATCGTATACTCTTGGAACTCAAGAAATACTTGCAAAGAAAATAGATGATGATTTGTTGCAGTATTTTCATACTTTATAGCAAAGTTTAACCCATTCCTGAAGATTTTAAAAGATGCTCCTTATCCAAGTAAAATTTACTTTGGGAATGCAATTGATATCTTTTGTTAAAAACTCTATAAAAGTTCATAATGTTTATATGTCCAAGAAGCCAAAATATTCATCATTGAAAGTGCCCCCAAGAAATATGATCAAATTTAACATCCATTTCTCACTAAAGGAATGCCCATCATAAATCACCAGTCAGAGTATTCTTATGTGCTGAAATATGGTTATAGGAAGATCTCTTGACAGAATTCTAAAGCACCAATCAATGCAGTAAACGAAAAAATGTTGTAAGAAATCTAATCTAATTTGTAGACAGTAAGAACCCAGAAAATCTAAGAGAACACACTAAAAATCATGAAAACTAGAAAAGAATTCAGTAAGATGAACAAAGGTAAAAGAAATATACAAAATGTAATAATTTTACCACATATCAACAATGGCGAAGTAGAAAGTTTAGTTGAATATAGCTTAAAATATCAAGTGAGAATTAAAAGCTATAACCTCCTAAAATAATTTTTTAAATGGCATGGCATTATTGAAATACATTTTAAAAGGAGAATGTAGAAACATAATGCGGACTTAAAAATAAGTCTTACAGTTTTAACAACATCCAGTTCTTACTAAGTAATAGAAGATCTTGATAAAATCTCAATGGTTTAGCTATTTAGTAGGGCATGAAATATTTACCTTCCAATAAATATATTTTTGAGGTCATGTGACCTCTTGTGTCTAAGCCTGGATGAGGACAAAGGCAAAAGAGGGTGACCTGGTGGGAGAGGAAAACGGCATCACTCATTGGGTGCCCTGCACCCTTCAGTCAGTTCAGTTCAGTCGCTCAGTCGTGTCCGACTCTTTGCGACCCCATGAACCGCACGCCAGGCCTCCCTGTCCATCACCAACTCCCGGAGTTCACCCAAACTCATGTGCGTTGTGTTGGTGATACCATCCAGCCATCTCATCCTCTGTCGTCCCCTTCTCTTCCTGCCCCAATCCCTCCCAGCTCAGGGTCTTTTCCAATGAGTCAGATCTTCATGTGAGGTGACGAAAATATTGAAGTTTCAGCCTCAGCATCAGTCCTTCCAAAGAACACCCAGGACTGATCTCCTTTAGGATGGACTGGTTGGATCTCCTTGCAGTCCAAGGGACTCTCAAGAGTCTTCTCCAATACCACAGTTCAAAAGCATCAATTCTTTGGCACTCAGCTTTTTTCACAGTCCAACTCTCACATCCATACATGACCACTGGAAAAACCATAGCCTTGACTAGACAGACCTTTGTTGGCAAAGTAATGTCTCTGCTTTATAATATGCTATCTAGGTTGGTCATAACTTTCCTTCCAAGAAGTAAGCGTCTTTTAATTTCATGGCTACAGTCACCATCTGCAGTGATTTGGGAGCCCAAAAAAATAAAGTCTGACACGGTTTCCACTGTTTCCCCATCTATTTCCCATGAAGTGATGGGACCAGATGCCATGATCTTCGTTTTTTGAACGTTGAGCTTTAAGTAACTTTTTCACTCTCCACTTTTACATTCATCAAAAGGCTTTTTAGTTTCTCTTCACTTTCTGCCATAAGTGCGGTATCATTTGCATATCTGAGGTTATTGATATTTCTCCTGGCAATCTTGATTCCAGCTTGTGCTTCTTCCAGCCCAGCGTTTCTCATGATGTACTCTGCATAGAAGTTAAATAAGCAGGGTGACAATATACAGCCTTCATGGACTCCTTTTCCTATTTGGAATCAGTCTATTGTTCCATGTCCAGTTCTAAGTGTTTAACATTTAGAAACTGTTTAACTGTTTAACTAACACCCTTAGTTCCTCAATAAATTGGCGGGACTGTCCTTATAGTTTATGTTCCTGCCATATATATCTATTGGGAGTAGAGAAACAGAGAGGGTTCTGAGGGTTGGGCGCAAGGTCAAGGTGGCTACAGACTTTGCGTGCCCTAGATATACCTTCAGACGATCTCTACCATTTTTAAGAGGCCCAGCAAGAAACTCTGGGCTGGGTGAGGAGAATGCCACACCACGCCCTGCAGGTGCCAGAGACAACAACCAAGATCACTGTTAGGAAGGCTTATGGAATCTTGCCCGGATACATCACAAATATCACCCCCAGGAGAAAACTGCAGTCTACCTAGAACACCAAACTTGCCAGAGTCTGCCGAAGACTTGCAGATAAACCAAAGCTAAAATCTAATATCAAAAGCCACAAACCTTTTTCCTTCCCTCAAGCTAGATGACATGGTAATTTGGACATTTCCCTTGTAGCTGTCTATTTATCTCACTGTCTCTTATCAAAATATTTCATCGGAGTTTCCCATACAGTAATTTAAATAACCCTTATCTGAACGTCATTGTAAAGTACATTATGCAGCACACCCTCTATAACTTTCCAGGTTAAAAAAAGCTCCATCTTCTAAAAGCCTTCCTGGTGCTACTTAATCCAAAAGTACCAAATTCTTCCTTTCCTCGCTTTTAAAAGCCTTCCTTAGAGTCCTGCTCACTTTCCAAGGTTACTTCCAAATAGCTTTGAGCCAGCACTTCTACCTTAAAATGCAATTTACCTCTTCTGCAAAACAGTGCCACAGTTGAATTCCTCGACTCAGTTATTTAATTTATTCTGGTATGTGTTTGGGCTTAACTCGCTCACTTTCCTAAGCTCTTAGGTTCTAGTAGGAATGTATTTTTCAAAGCAGGATGAGAGGCTCGTGGTAGTGAGTAAGCAGTAGTTTGAAGCTGTTCCAAACATGTGATTTGCCTGAGAAACAGTTTTGCTTTTTTTCTAGTTATAATGCTTTGCTCTTTGAGGGACCAAAAGGTGGTCTTTGGAGTTGAGAGAGGAGGGGAGGAGTCATGATCTCTTTAAGAAACAAAGAAAAGAGCCAAAAGGAAGGAGGAGGGAGAGAATGAAAGGAAGTGGAAGAAAGGAAGAGAGAGATAGATGGGGGAAAGAAGGGAAGAAGAAGAAAAGAAAACAGAGCTGAAATTATTCTACTCGTTTTGCTCATTCTGGTTGGTGTTCAGCCAAGAGGTAGATAAAAGGTGTCGTCTCCTTATCAATTAAATATCAGCCTGGATATTTTCTATTGCATCACTGAGTCTAGGGTTCATGGTGCCAAAAAAGTACTCCGTCCAGCTTGGCTTCCCATTTTCTCTCTCCCTTCTCCGCTCCATCCCTTTTAATTGATGCTTTTAAACAATATGGCGGACATTGTGTTTAATTCCCCAACATGCTTTCTGCTTTCCCCCCTTTTTGTAGCATCCATGGTGCTTTAGGAAGTAACTCCAGCTCCAGGAACGAGATGAGTATTGATTCCTCAAAGCCAAACATGTTAACCCCATCAGATTCTTTGAAGAGCCTGCCCTGAAACCAATCAGTGTATGGCAATCTCCTAGTAACAGTTATTGGTGCAGAGCCCACACATGACCATCAGAAGGAAGAAAGGAATTTTATTTCATGACTTGGGAGTAGGCTCTTTTTTTCTTCTACCACTTGATCCTACAATTATTGGGAGGGGGTGGGGGGTGGGGCTCTGGCTTCAGCCTGAGGCAGAATCCAGAACTATGGATGACAAAGGAAAGGGTCTGAAAGATTCCTTGGAGTAGGAAATGGCAATCCATTCCAATATTCTTGCTAGAAAAATCCCATGGACAGGGGAACCTCATGGGCTTCTGTCCATTGGGGTCACAGAATCGGATGGGACTTAGTAACTAAACCATCAAGGAAAGGGACCATCAGAACCTGTGCTCCTGATGACATTGCTGAACTTCTGGATTTACCCAATCCTAAATGCCATTTCCTGCTGTGAGGTTTACAGTCATGTGAGCTCTACATTTCTTGTCATGTAGGCCAAATCGAGTGGCATCTTGCATTACTACTAAAAGTCCCATAATTATACAAAACCAACATAAATGTTTACTTCTGATTATTCAGTGGGGGAAAAGATGTCCACTGGAATGAAACAGTTTAGTGTCAGTTGCATAAATAGTTTGGCAACATATAGACAGAAACTGGGAGATGTATTTTGTCTATTGAGGAACTGAACCTCGAAAATGTCACTTTGTACATGGGTTAAATTAGTGTGTTTGTTTCTCTGGCCACTGGCCAACTCTAGGTTCTGTGGTCTGCTGGGACCACCAGGGGGAGTGACCAGCCATTGAGCTGTAGGCTGGAGTCCATCACTCACTGACCACGCTGTTTTGATGGTCTGTCTGGAATTTCCTTATTTTTACCAACAATAAAAAATAGAAGTGAGACACTATGCAAGTCCCTCGGTAAGATGAGCAAGGAAGCCTTTATGGGGAATGAGACCGCTCACTCACTGCTCATCAATTCTACCATAAGCACCTCCTCCCCGGGTTAAGCTTTTCCTTGTTAGAGGGTGAGTGTGAAAGCACAGCGTGGGCTCTGCCCTCTTTTAGTCATTTGCGTCCTGCTAAGTCAGCAGTGATTTAGAGTTAAGAGTATTTTACTACGAGAGATTTACAGGTAAACAGCTAAGTCACAGCGCTTAACCTACCCTGCCTCTGGCTTTGCACTCCCATCCTGCTTAATGCCAGCTAGCCTGCCTGGATCCTCATCCTTCAGCTAAACACAAGGCAGTACCACTTGAAAATGCTTTTCTCGGAGGCCACTTAACAGTTTATGGCTCTGAGTCTGCCAAACCCCAGACCGAGGAGCAGACCGTCTTCTTTGGCATCTTCCCTCAGCCAGCTTTCACATGTTCCCTCTTCATCCCCAAGTCTTCATCCACATGACCTCACACTCAATTTGACTCGGTAAATACATCTTGAGCACTTGCCAGCCTCACTCTGAGCTCCATGTTGGGATATTTGAGAGAAACACATGTCCCTTCCCTTCCAGAGGTTATATGTCAGTTACAAGGACATACACGCAAAGGTTTAAGTGTAACAAATGTATGTGAATGAGCTGTGAGGCATCTTATCAAGTTTGATTTGTTGGTGTTCAGTTGCTAGTCATGTCCTAATCTTTGCAACCCCACGGACTGTAGCCCACCAGGCTCCTCTATTCATGGGATTCTCCAGGCAAGAATACTGGAGTGGGTTGCCATTTCCTTGTCCACGATTGAACCTGATACTAGGTAAGTAAAAGAGGAAAGAAGCTGCAGGAAAGAAATAGCAAGGAAAGGTTTCTAGGGAGAGAAAGCATCTGAGATAAGTCTTGGGAAAGAGAAGAGTGAAGAAGCAGAAGAAAGAAAGGGTGTGCCAGGTAGAAGGACTGGGGTGAGTAGGAGTGATGGGAGGTGTAGTGAGCAGACATTCTGTGATCCAAGTAGTAAGAGGCTAGGTCATGATTCCAAATAATTTTGAAGTTCTTTTTAAGGAAATGTTATGATTTGATCAAAATCACAGTCAAGGTTACACTAGCTGATGAACCAAATAATCCCTGAATTTTTAGTGGATTAACACAACAAAAGTGAAAGTGAAAGTTCCTCAGTCATGTCTGTCTCTTTTTGACTCCATGGTATACAGTCCATGGAATTCTCCAGGCCAGAATACTGGAGTGGGTGGCCGTTCCCTTCTGCAGGGTATCTTCCCAACCCAGGGATCAAACCCAGGTCTCCCAACTCCCTTTCTAATTTCTGGCCCAATCCATTGAGGGTGTTTTTGGTTGGATGGTTTCCTCCCAGATGATTCTGGAATCTAGACTCTGGAAACCTTGTGAACTCATCCTGTTCACAAGGAGCTCCTAGGATGAGAAGGATGCTATCTGGGAAAATTTCCCAGCACTTAACCACTTCAACCCAGAAAGACACACACACACCACTTCCCTGATTCTTCACTGGCCAGTACTAATTATAGGGCTCAACCTAAATGCAATGGAGGTGGTTGCCCTGTGGGCAGCTAGAGAGAGAGACCAGTGATGAGGCTGTGGCCCCCACCCAGATGACGGGGCTCACCTACTACAACCACAGATCTGTGGTGGTCAGGATGAAAGAGAGGGAGGGGGTCAAGAAAGGTAGGCGATGCATCACAGGGATCTGGCACCCAAACTCAGAGTCATAGAATGAGGAGCACAGAAAAGAGTGGGTTGACTTTTAAGCTTGGGATATGATCAACGGGCTGGCAGAGGCACCAAATTAGGGAGTTTAGGAGGAAGAACAATTTTGGAAGTGGTGAGAAGAGAAGGCAGAATATTGAATCAGCTTTTTCCCCCTTCTGAGATTAAGGATAAAACTTGCTCAGTCCTAAAAGGAGATCCATAAATCTCTATCCACTGGATCAGGATCTGGACCTGGAAATGAGCCACACCCCACAGCATGGGTTGACACAGAGTTACCTGCAGAGAGATGACTCTGAGCTATGCCACGCAGAGACTGGAGTCTGAACTTTTTGCGCTGTGAAACAACTTAAACATGGGTGTGGACCTAGTGACCTCCCCAAGGCTGAAGTAGACAACTTTGTAACACTTCCTGAAACCCCCTAACCCACCATATCTTGGTAATCTAGTTCACAGGTTGGGCTTCTGCTGAAGATGAGCACATGATCAAAAACACACAAGGAAACACTCAATCCTAAAGGATAGGCAATGGAGAAGAAAACAAATCATGTACTCTAGGAGCTAGAAACAATCTAAACAAAATATTGAAGCAATATATTAAAATTGTTGAAAGCAATAAAGAAGTAAATTTTCCATGCAATAATAAGAAATGACTATTTGAGAAATAGTTTTAAATAAACAAAGTAGTAATCCTGCAAATAAAAAAGATAACCAATATAGTTTAAAGCTCTGTAGAATTTTACCTAATAGAATATAACATGCCTGAAGGCAGAGTTTCTGAGGTTTTGTTTGTTTATTGTTTAAGCCCTAGTACTTTGAATAGTATCTTGTACACATAGGCAAACAATAAGTATTTGTACATGAATGAGTGAATAAACAAATAAGCGGGCAAAATAGAAATGGCAGAGGGAAATTACTGAGTTAAAAGATAGAACTAAAAAAAAAATCATACAGAAGACATACAAAGAGAGAAGACACTGAAAACAAAAGAAAGAAAGTTGGGGGAACTGGAGAAGAGAAAGCAATAATACAGTATACATTTACTCTAAAAAACATATGAGAAATAATGAGACAGAAGCAATATTCAGAGAGATGCTCTCCAGGAAGTTCCCAGTACTTAAAATGTATAAAGAACTCCTAAAAATGAATAAAATATAAAGAAGCAAAAGGGAAAAAATGGGCTAAGGCTACTGAGAGGCAGCTCACTAAAAAAAGATCCAAAGGATTAATTAACATATGGGAAGATACTGAAGCCCATTAGTAATCAAGAAAAATCAGTTGAAAACAGTAATTAGATATTATATCTTAGTCATTAGATAGGGAATAATTAAATCCGCTGATAACATCAAGTGTCAGAAAATGGCAACTTTTATACATTTCAGGTAAGAGTATAATTTGGAACAATTAATTCTGACATTAACTGATCTAACTACTGATATGCACCCTGCAGTACACAAAAATTGCTTGTAGTTTCTACCCTAAATAGAGAAATGGTAGGGACCTAACAGAAGAAGAAGATATTAAGAAGAGGTGGCAAGAATACACAGAAGAACTGTACAAAAAAGGGCTTCATGACCCAGATAATCACAATGGTGTGATTACTCACCTAGAGCCAGACATCCTGGAATGTGAAGTCAAGTGGGCCTCAGGAAGCATCACTACGAACAAAGCTAGTGGAGGTGATGGAATTCCAGTTGAGCTATTTCAAATCCTGAAAGATGATGCTCTGAAAGTGCTGCACTCAATATGCCAGCAAATTGGGAAAACTCAGCAGTGTCCACAGGACTGGAAAAGGTCAGTTTTCATTCCAGTCCCAAAGAAAGGCAATGCCAAAGAATGCTCAAACTACCGAACAATTGCACTCATCTCACACGCTAGTAAAGTAATGCTCAAAATTCTCCAAGCCAGGCTTCAGCAATATGTGAACCATGAACTTCCAGATGTTCAAGCTGGTTTTAGAAAAGGCAGAGGGACCAGAGATCCAATTGTCAACATCCGTGGGATCATCAAAAAAGCAAGAGAGTTCCAGAAAAACATCTATTTCTGCTTTATTGACTATGCCAAAGCCTTTGACTGTGTGGATCACAATACACTGTGGAAAATTCTGAAAGAGATGGGAATACCAGACCACCCGACCTGCCTCTTGAGAAATCTGTATGCAGGTCAGGAAGCAACAGTTAGAACTGGACATGGAACAACAGACCAGTTCCAAACAGGAAAAGGAGTAAGTCAAGGCTGTATATTGTCACCCTGCTTACTTAACTCATATGCAGAGTACATCATGAGAAACACTGGGCTGGAGGAAGCACAAGCTGGAATCAAGATTGCCAGGAGAAATATTGATACCTCAGATATTCAGATGACACCACCCTTATGGCAGAAAGTGAAGAGGAACTAAAGAGCCTCTTGATGAAAGTGAAAGAAAAGAGTGAAAAAGTTGGCTTAAAGCTCAACATTCAGAAAACGAAGATCATGGCATCTGGTCCCATCACTTCATGAAAAAAAGATGGGGAAACAGTGGAAACAGTAGCTGACTTTATTTTTCTGGGCTCCAAAATCACTGCAGATGGTGACTGCAGCCATGAAATTAAAAGATGCTTACTCCTTGGGAGGAAAGTTATGACCAACCTAGACAGCATATTGAAAAGCAGAGACATTACTTTGCCAACAAAGGTCTGTCTAGTCAAGGCTATGCTTTTTCCAGTGGTCATGTATGGATGTGAGAGTTGGACTATAAAGAAAACTGAGTGCTGAAGAATTGATGCTTTTGAACTGTGGTATTGGAGAAGACTCTTGAGAGTCCCTTGGACTGCAAGGAGATCCAACCAGTCTATCCTAAAGGAGATCAGTCTTGGGTGTTCATTGGAAGGACTGATGTTGAAGCTGAAACTGCAATACTTTGGCCACCTCATGCGAAGAGCTAACTCATTGGAAAAGACCCTGATGCTGGGAAAGATTGAGGGCAGGAGGAGAAGGGGATGACAGAGGATGAGATGGTTGGATGGCATCACTGACTCAATGGACATGGGTTTGGGTGGACTCCAGGAGTTGGTGATGGACAAGGAGGCCTGGTGTGCTGCGATTCATGGGGTCACAAAGAGTCAGACATGACTGAGCGACTGAACTGATACTGATCTACCCTAAAGAAATTGTCAGTTACATGTCCAGGGAAACACAAAATGGGCTGCCATGTTATTGTAATAATGAAAAGTGCAAACAGGCCAGCTGCCTTTCATTGAAAAAAATCTAGGATTAAATGGTGGTTTATTTATATCATGATTTTATTATACAGCAAGTAAAATAAATAAAACTAGACCTGTGCGTGTCAACAGGGAAAATTTCAAAGACATGTGAATGAAAAAAATGCAACAAGGTTAGACATATTAGGACACAAAACAATACTATACATTGCTTAAGGAAACACAGATATGTAGTAAATGTATAAAAATATGACATACATTCATGTCAAAATAGTGGTTATCCTTAGAAAGAAAATGGGAAGTGAGATTTTAAATCTATTTTACAGACTTTTAAAATTTATGAAGCAAAAATGACAGAATGTTAACTCTTAAATTCAGTTATATTATTGTTTGTACTTCTCTGTGTCTTTAATATTTTTCATAATCCAAAATTACTTTGAAAAGAATGAGAGCAGAATAAAGACATTTTTTCCAGTCTGCAAACCAGAGAATTTATAACCTAGAGACCCTCGTTGACATATGTGGACTTATACCCTTTAGTTAAAAATAAAAAATGATACCTAAAGAAACTAAAGACTTATATATAGAAAACTATAAAACACTGATGAAAGAAATCAAAGAGGACACTAATAGATGGAGAAATATACCATGTTCATGGATCAGAAGAATCAATATAGTGAAAATGAGTATACTACCCAAAGCAATCTACAGATTCAATGCAATCCCTATCAAGCTACCAGAGGTATTTTTCACAGAGCTAGAACAAATAATTCCACAATTTGTATGGAAATACAAAAAAACCTCAAATAGCCAAAGCAATCTTGAGAAAGAAGAACAGAACTGGAGGAATCAACCTGCTTGACTTCAGGCTCTACTACAAAGCCACAGTCATCAAGACAGTGTGGTACTGGCACAAAGACAGAAATATAGATCAATGGAACAAAATAGAAAGCCCAGAGATAAATCCACATACCCATGGACACCTTATCTTCGACAAAGGAGGCAAGAATATACAATGGATTAAAGACAATCTCTTTAACAAGTGGTGCTGGGAAACTGGTCAACTACTTGTAAAAGAATGAAACTAGAACACTTTCTAACACCATTCACAAAAATAAACTCAAAATGCATTAAAGATCTAAATGTAAGATCAGAAACTATAAAACTCCTAGAGAACATAGGTAAAACACTCTCCGGCATAAATTACAGCAGGATCCTCTATGATCCACCTCCCAGAATACTGGAAATAAAAGCAAAAGTAAACAAATGGGATCTAATTAAAATTAAAAGTTTCTTCACAACAAAGGAAACTATAATCAAGGTGAAAAGACAGCCTTTGGAATGGGAGAAAATAATAGCAAATGAAGCAACTGACAAACAACTAATCTCAAAAATATACAAGCAACTTATGCAGCTCAATTCCAGAAAAGTAGATGACCCAATCAAAAAATGGGCCAAAGAACTAAATAGACATTTCTCCAAAGAAGACATACGGATGGCTAACAAACACATGAAAAGATGCTCAACATCACTCATTATCAGAGAAATGCAAATCAAAACCACAATGAGGTACCATTTCACACCAGTCAGAATGGCTGTGATCCAAAAGTCTATAAGCAATAAATCCTGGAGAGGGTGTGGAGAAAATGGAACCTTCTTACACTTTTGGTGGGAATGCAAACTAGTACAGCCACTATGGAGAATAGTGTGGAGATTCCTTAAAAAACTACAAATAGAACTGCCTTATGACCCAGCAATCCCACTGCTGGGCATACACACCGAGGAAACCAGAATTGAAAGAGACACATGTACCCCAATGTTCATCGCAGCACTATTTATAATAGCCAGGACATGGAAGCAACCTAGATGTCCATCAGCAGACGAATGGATAAGAAAGCTGTGGTACATATACACAGTGGAGTACTACTCAGCCATTAAAAAGAATACATTTGAATCAGTTCTAATGAGGTGGATGAAACTGGAGCTGATTATACAGAGTGAAGTAAGCCAGAAAGAAAAACACCAATACAGTATACTAACACATATATATGGAATTTAGAAAGATGGAAGAGATAACCCTATATGCGAGACAGCAAAAGAGACACAGATGTATAGAACAGACTTTTGGACTCTGTGGGAGAGGGAGAGGGTGGGATGATTTGGGAGAATGGCATTGAAACATGTATACTATCATGTAAGAAATGAATCGCTAGTCTAGGTTTGATACAGGATACTGGATGCTTGGGGCTGGTGCACTGGGATGACCCAGAGAGATGATATGGGGAGGATGGTGCGAGGGGGGTTCAGGGCTGGGAACTCATGTACACCTGTGGTGGATTCATGTCAATGTATGGCAAAACCAATACAGTATTGTAAAGTAAAAAATAAAATTAAAAAAAATGAGGGAATGAGTAAAAATATGAATTTAATGGTGAATAAAAAACACTACAAATCAAGTTAGAAAATTTAAATAATCACAGACAGGAAAATGTATAGAGAGACATATTATTACCATATGGATTATTACTGTTAATTATTTGTTATAAAACAAAGTAGAAATAAAGTACTAGATAACAATTATATGAAAGATGGGAGGATGAAAGTTGGAAACAAATTAAAGCACATTAACTTCTTAATGTGCTGGGGAATGGAGGTGGTCTCTACTATTTCAAATTTAGAGTTTGTTAGCCAAACATAAAGTTCAGTATAAGTGGAAATCAGTAGAAATTTTAGGGTGACGGCAAAAGGCATATAAATATAAGGTCTGATTTCCAAGCGAGAAGAAAGAACAAAAAAGGAGTTACAAAAGACTTTATCAATTCAATAGAAGGCAGAAAGTGTCAAAAACAAACCAAAGAAAAAGCATATTTAAAAATGCAAAATAAAAATGTAAATCGACCAAAAAAAACCCCACACAATCAGATTAATTCACTCATTAGCTAGAGATTCTCATATACAATAGAGGGAAAAATGGGTATCATGCTATTTATGAGAGACATTCAGTCAGTTCAGTTCAGTCACTCAGTCGTGTCTGACTCTTTGTAACCCCATGAATCGCAGCACGCCAGGCCTCCCTGTCCATCACCATCTCCTGGAGTTCACCCAGACTCACGTCCATCGAGACAGCGATGCCATCCAGCCATCTCATTCTCTGTCATCCCCTTCTCCTCCTGCCCCCAATCCCTCCCAGCATCAGAGTCTTTTCCAATGAGTCAACTCTTCCCATGAGGTGGCCAAAGTACTGGAGTTTCAACTTTAGCATCATTCCTTCCAAAGAAATCCCAGGGCTGATCTCCTTCAGAATGGACTGGTTGGATTTCCTTGCAGTCCAAGGGACTCTCAACAGTCTTCTCCAACACCACAGTTCAAAAGAATCAATTCTTGGGCACTCAGCCTTCTTTATAGTCCATTGCACTCCTATTAAAAAGCTGTATCTGAAGTTCTCAAATAAAAGAGTGAAAGGATATACCACACAAAGAGAGATTAAATAAAGCAAACAAATGACAATGAAAACTCCACCATCAACAGCAACAATACAACAGAAAGATACCAAAGAAAAGGAAACTATTAAGCAGTAGCAACATCAGCAAACTGGAAAGCAAACAACACTAAGAATTATAGAAAGGAAAATAAAACTTATGTATAATGCCAAATACTGGCAATAAGCACTAATATTACTGACACACATTTTTCCAAAATTGGAATTCTGTTCAATATGTTTTTATTATTTGTCTGAGACAAATAATAAAATTATTGGTATAGTAGCATTTCATCCGGAGAAGGCAATGGCACCCCACTCCAGTACTCTTGCCTGGAAAATCCCATGGATGGAGGAGCCTGGAAGGCTGCAGTCTATGGGGTCGCTGAGGGTCGGACACGACTGAGTGACTTCACTTTCACTTTTCACTTTCATGCTTTGGAGAAGGAAATGGCAACCCACTCCAGTGTTCTTGCCTGGAGAATCCCAGGGATGGGGGAGCCTGGTGGGCTGCCGTCTAGGGGGCCGCACAGAGTTGGACACGACGAAGTGACTTAGCAGCAGCAGTAGCAGCAGCTCTGAAGTCAAGATCTCTGTGGACACAGAGATGGAAAGACAGAAACCCTGTCCCCCTGGAGCCCATCCACTTCTCAGAAGACAACATGTAAATGTGTGGACAATTGCTGTAAGGGAGGAGCCAAACCAATATGACATATCAATCTATTAGTACTATACAGAATTCTAAGTATCAGAAGTATATTTAGAATTCTTACTATGTACTTACATTCTCTAGAAGCTTTGTTGATGTTCTCAGATGCTCACTTGTGTCTGACTCTTTGCAACTCCATGGATCGTAGCACACCAGGCTCCTCTGTCTTTGGGATTCTCCAGGCAAGAATACTGGAGCGGGTTTCAATTTCCTCCTCCAGGGAATCTTCCTGACCCAGGGAACAAACCCACATCTCCTGAATTGGCAGGTGGATTCTTTACCACTTGAGCCACCTAGGAAGCCCAAAACCTTGCCCAATGTGGGACTCAAACCCATAACCCCAAGATTAAGAATCTCGTGCTCTACAGACTGAGCTAGCTTTATTTCCATTTAAATGTCTCCGGGATTAGCGTGGTTTCTCAGATGTCAATCTGACTCTAATCTCTGACTTCCTGAGTCTAATTCCTCTGCACAGAACATAAGAGGTCAAGGGCAGCATGGCCTTAGGATTTGGTATTTCACTAATGAACTAATTCCAGGAAGTGCTAAGACCAAAGCAGGATGGGAAGAAAAGATCAAACTTTTTTTTTTTTCACCCTAGTGAACTTTTACAGCAATCGCATGGCCTAAAAACAAAGCAGATCCTGGAAACAAGAAGCAGTGCCAACCAACAATGGCTTCACCATAAAACACCCCCTAAAATGTGGTCCCCACACTCCTACACCTGTCAGCCAGAGGCAGCTCCAGGCACATGTCAGAGGAGACATTGTCACACAAGCAGAGCTGAATTAACTGTAACTTAATCCCATCACTTGGGGCATTTTTGACTCATGGAGCAGTGATTAAAACTGGTGAGCAGATATCAGAGGAGCTCAAGGAAGTGGTAATATTCAAATAATGTTCTGTAAATGAAAAGCAAGTCAGTGATCAACCAACCAGGATTTATGAGTTTTGGCTATGGTCAGCTGAGAAAAAAGCACATATAGGACAATACTGGGTTATCAGGTTTGTCGGGTAAGGTTACAAAATTTTTGAAAATCAGTGTAGTTGAAAAACAGAAGACCAAAAGATAACTTATACTGAGGCTGAATCCATTCACTTGCCAGGCAAGGAGAGCCACATCACTTGGGGGAAAATTCAGTAAATTTCCCTGTATGTGTAGAGAGCGGGGTGGAGAGGGGTAATGTAGATCAAGTAGATTCTTTTCTTTAATTTTTATTTTTATTGGAATATAGTTGATTGGCGTCATTAGTGTTAGTTCAGTTATTCATGTACATTACTTATTCTTTTTCATGTGTAAAGAGGATTCTGAAAGGTCCTCTTTGGTGGGAGAGGGAATTGAAAAGTATCCATTGGAACTGATGGTTCTGGCAGGTCCAGGTCACTGGTGCATCCAGGTCACAGGTGTGGCTCTCACGAGGTGTGGGGTGAGCTATGTAAGGTTCAGGCTGTCTTAGGGCCATACTATCTTCGATCCCCAAAGCTCTGTGCAGGGATGGAGTCAAGATTTCCCTTATCTCCAAGAGGCCATAGGGAGTTACTGAAGATTCTTGAGAAGGAGCGTAAATGATAGAGACACTGCTTTAGAAATATGACTCACCTGATAATCCACTTTGTCATAAAGATATGACCCGTATGATGCTAATGTCAATGTGAGGAATGACGGGTTTGCTTTACCCCGTTTCCATCCTTTAGTCGTACTTTTGATCACTCAGTATTACATATCTGGGATGACATTTGAAAACGGCTCCTATTCACTATACACAGTATTCTAGAGTTTCAATTTGGAAACAGAGGCATCTAGTGTGCCCTCAGCATCTGTCCATTCCTGTCCTTGTCCAGGGGAGGGAGAGCCTGTGAGCTGGCTGGTCTGGCTGGGGCAGGGGCAAGTCTGTGCCTGGGAGAAATGGGGTGTTGGAGCCAGGAGGGCTGAGGCAGGTTGAGGGGTAGAGCCTGGGCTTTACGAACCCCCCGAGGGCTCCAGCTCCACCTGAGGCCTACAGCAGGGTTGAATCATGGTTACTGTACAGACTTCTCTTTAGACCAGACCCTGAACTTCCTCCAAGAAAACCTTTGCATCCCTGAGCATCTGGCGCATCGATTTACAAACCTGGATCCTTGGTGCATATCACTTACATTTTATTAAAGAGCCTCTTTCTTCCACAGTCAGAAACCAACAGAGATTCAAGGTCAAGGCAGTATTTGCAGCATCAAAAGGACTACAGTAACTGCCTTCTCGCTTCCCCTTGCCATTGCCTCAATCCCCAGCCTCAGGGAATTTCAGTCCTTATGGGGATCTCTCCACCTCCCTGAGATATACACCCCGAATTTGCCTGCTGTTGGGTCCACCCAGTCTCCTCTTGGAGCATATGCTCCCTGAAGAGCTCGTTTCCTTTAAAATGAAATCTAAATCAGAATAGAACATGGATTTATAAACACGTCTCGGGTGAGCTGAACAAGGCTTTCCACATGAGATAAATGTGGTAAAGTGATTTTTCCATCTCCTCCCTGGCTTGGGGCCAGCTCTAGTCTAAGGGACCTGTGAAAGTGGTGGCCAGGCTGGGTCTGGAGGGCGTGGGGGCCTGTGAGGACAACAAGGAGAGCAGGACATGTCATCCAGTCTCCCTGTCACCTGCCCTGTGACAATAGGAAATCATTGTTTTATTTTGACAAATTTATTGAGGTATAATTTACAAAGAATAAAATATCCCATGTTGGGACTTCCCTGATGGTCAGTGGCTAAAACTCCATGCTCCCGAAGCAGAGGGCCCAGGTTCCATCCCACAAGCTACAACTAAGACCCGGCACAGCCAAACAACTCAATAGTTTAAAAATAAATAAAAAGAATATACCTATGTTCAGTATACTGACTCAATGGACATGAATCTGAACAAACTTCAGGAGATGGTGAAGGACAGGGGAGCCTGGCATGTTGCAGTCCATGGGGTCACAGAGAGTCGGAAATGACTTAGTGACTGAACAACAACAAGAACAAATATTAAGAATGCAATTGGGTGAGTTTTGACAAATGTGTGCCTGTGTTACCAGCCCCATAATCCAGGTAGAGGACCTTTACAGGGCCCACGTGATGCCTCATGCCCTTTCCTGTCCTCCCAGCTCAGCTCCAGCCCTGAACAATCATGATATCTGCCTTTTCTAAAAATTCATGCAATGAGGATGCTCCAGTATGTACTGCTTAATGTCTAACTTTTTAAACTTATTATATTCATGATTATTTATTACTATATTACATTATTAATTACTATTATATTTACCTGTGTTCTTGCTTGTAACAGTATGTTTTCCATTTTATTTTTTAGTTTTTGGCTGTACAAGACAGCACGTGGAACTTTCCTGATCAGGGATCAAACCTGTACCCTCTGCAGTGGAGTCTTAACCACTGGACTGCCAGGGAAGCACCTGTTTGCTTCCTGTTTTAATCCTAAGTAGTTTTTCATGGGAGGGGTGTACCAGAATTTTTGCCCGTTGATGTCTATTTAGGATGTTTCCAATCTGGACATCTTATTGAATATGTTTAGTCACTCAGTCATGTCTGACTCTTTGTGACCCCATGGACTGTAGCCCAGCAGGCTTCTCTTCTCCATGGGGATTCTCCAGGCAAGAATACTGGAGTGAGTTGCTATGCCCTCCTCCAGGGGATCTTCCCAACCCAGGGATCGAACCCAAGTTGCTCACATTGCAGGCGGATTCTTTACCATCTGAGCCAGCAGGGGAACCTGAGAATACTGGAGTGGGTTGCCATGCCCTCCTCCAGGGGATCATCCTGATCCAGGACTCGAACCAGGGTCTCCTGCATTGCAGGTGGGTTCTTTACCAGCTGAGCCACCAGGGAAGCCCAGCTGTTACTGAATACAGCCGCTCTGATCATTCACATGCAAGTCTCACTGCACACATTCTCACATTTCCTGGATAACCACCTAAAAGGAATTGCTGGGTCATACACGAAGTGCATGTTTGACTTTGTAAGAATTGATGACTCTTCTCCATGATGGCTATAACCAGGTACATCCCCACCAGGAACAGAGGAGCATTCCAGTTGCTCCCTGTGGTCATCAACATTTGGTATTGTCTTTTCCTCCTTTTAGCTGGTTTAAAGTTATGTTTTCTTGATGCCTAATGATGCTGAGCACTTAAAAAATGATTTTACTGATCATTCAGATAGCTTCTTTTGTGAAGTGTCAGTTTAAATATTTTAGACAAGGCACTTTTAAAAAGCTTGGAATATAATGGGAAGATTCTGTGTTAAAGGCCAGAGGATGAGGGTGTGCGTCTCAGGTCTATAAGTGGCTGTGATTTTAAGAAGAGATTCACAGATGCTGGGAATCATGTCTTATTGTTACAATAAGAAAAAAATGAATAGAATAGATTATGTTTAAAGTTCTTATTCTGCTCTGGAGACCAGGATTAGAATCTCCATTTCTTTATTATAAGACAGACACTTTGTTAGGCCCCAAAGAAACACCTAGTCATAGAATGTGAAAACAAACAGGGAGATTGGCCATCTCACCCAGCTCCTGCCCAAATTCAGACACCAAGAGTTAGCCAACATTGCATAATTACTTAATGGCACCTGTGTTGGTTGATCAGTCGTGTCCGACTCTTTGCGACCCTATGGACTATAGCCCGCCAGGCTCCTCTGTCCATGGGATTTCCCAGGAAAGAATACTGGCTGCTGCTGCTGCTGCTAAGTCGCTTCAGTCGGAGTGGGTAACTATTGCCTTCTCCAGGAGATCTTCCAGACCCAGGGGTTGAAAGCAGGTCTTCTGCATTGCGGGCAGATTCTTTACCATCTGAGCCACCAGGGAAGCCCATTTAATGGCATAGATGTGACTCAACTGGAGTCATCTGACTCTAGTAAGTATAATACAAAAATTTGAGAAATAGGCATATATCTTGCCTCTGACTTCAGGGGAAATAAGAGTTGGGCAACGTGATTTTGCCTTGGGTTTTTTTTTTAAACCCAAAGTAGGATGTTTTTTATTTGCATCCCTGGCATTCATGTGAGCAACAGGGGAAAGATAATACAAAGGGCCTGGAGGGGTCCTGAGTCCCGGGGTCTGTCTGGGGAAGCTTCTTCACCCTGGTTCTGCAGGTGCATGCCCACTAAGACACAAACCCAGTGTCCTCGGCCCAGGCAGCCTGTTTACAGAACTGTGACTGCAATAAACATCGCAACGAAAATTACATTTGCACTCCAGCCTGTAGAGTGCCTTCTGTAAACTGCCAAGTACTTAGGGGCCAGGGTAATCACGGCACGCCATTCCCATGGGTGTTAATGTTTATAGAAGGCTAGTTAACCTTGCACAGGATCTGGGATCACAAGGCTGTGTGCACTATTCAGCTGCAAATTTAAAGAACGCTAGTCCCTGCCGGCACGTATACTGGGGTTAGGTGGACAATCACAGCTTGTTCCCGGGCTGGACAAAGCCCCTGGACCTGGCTTGCATGGCCTTGAGTCCCTTGATTACTCAACCAAGGCCCGTGACGTCCCTTTTCCCTGAACAACTCAGACTTAATGGACTGTGATGATTGGCCTTACACGGTAACTCTGTTCTGTTACTTGAGCAAACTATGTAGTTACACATTCGTTTGTAACTTTTTGAGACCCCCTAGGAAAGAAGGGGCCATTGTAAACCTTTGAAACAGAACCCAGACATGCTGAGAGCCTCAAAGATTGTTTCCAGTAACACGAAACTCCTTTTCATCGTGCTCTTGAGGGGCGACAAAGACGGGCAAGACATGGTGCCTTTGTTCCAAAAGTTTACAATCTATAGTTTTTGGATAGACAAGGCAGGCATACATAAAATAGTCAGTGAAACACAAGGGGCTATGTGCTGAAACTCAGCTGGAGGGTGTAGAGGTTAGCTCACGAAAGATTCTGATTGCTGTGGCCTGGCCAAATGGAGGAAAAAGTCAAGGAGGAGATGGGATTGGAAACAGCACCACATAGATGCTGGGCTTTGGGTAGAGACTAGATTAAGGTGTGGAAATATACAGTGTCCAGCTTGGAGGGAAGAGAGAGGTCTGCTTAGAGCAGAGTATTAAAGCCAGGGATGGAACACATGGGTCATGGTGGTAGGTCACCTTCACATGGCAAAAGTCCTTGAAAACCAACAGATGCTGGTGCAGAAGAGAAACATACAGGTAACCATGTGTCATTTGCCTGGAGTACCCTGCAATGTTTTCCCAACTCACTCACAGTAAAAAAAAAAAAAAAAATCCTAGCAATGATCCTAGCTTGTCTGCTGCAAATACCCTATTACTTACCTTATCTCAGCACCTACCGCTTTCTCCTTTGTTCATTCCACTCCATCTAGATGAGCTTTCTTGTCCCTCCAATACCGGAGGCAACATTTCATCAGGACAATTTTGCATTATCTGTTCCTTCCACCAAAAATGCGCTTCCTGGGATTCCCTGGTGGTCCAGTGGTTAAGAATCCATCCACTTTGCAAGACAAGGTTTGATCCTTGGGCCAAGAAGATCCCACATGCGGTGGAGCAACTAAACCCATGTGCCACAGGTACTAAACCCCCACTCTAAAGCCTGAGAGTGGCAACTACAGAAGCCTGCATGCCTAGAGTCTGTGTTCCACAAGAAAACCCCACGCACCACAGCGAGAGAGTGGATCTACTTGTTGCCACAATGAGAGAAAGCCTGTGTGCAGCAACGAAGACCCAGCACAACCAAAACAAAATAAAGAGATAAATAAAGGATTTTAAAACACAGTGTGTGATACATCAAAAAATACTTTAAAAAAGAAATGGTCTTCCTGCTGATATCCACTGGCTTTCTATCTCTCTACTATGTCTTTCACATAAACGTCCTCTGTCAGTCAGCCTTCCCTAATACCTTAAAATTGCAACTGCTCCTCATCTTGGCTTGTTTCTGTCCTCTTTCTCAAGTTCATTATTTTCCTGAGGCATTTCATTATCTGACTACACACACACACACACACACACACACACACACACACACTTTGTTTATTGTTGTTACCGAATGCACATTTGTGCACCCGTCATATAGTGAGGCCAAATAAATTGAGTCATTGAAGTTTGGAGCAGAGAAAGGTTTATTGCAGGGCCATGCAAGGAGAACTGGAGTACCTTGTGCCTGGCAAAAACTCCAAATTCCTCAAAGGGTTTCAGCAAAGCACTTTTAAAGGCCAGGTGAGGGAGGGTCATGGTGAGTTGTTGCAAACTCCTCGGTGTTGGAATCCTTTGTTCTTGCAGCTGTCCACGCAGGTCAGATCACAGTGACCTGACTTCCAGCAAGACAAATGCTATTCTCTGTTCTGAAATTTTTATCTCTATATGAATGGATTCTTAGAGGTCAGAGCCCTGGGAATAGGCTATCCTGTACATTTCAGGATGCAGACCACGTTCTTTTACAAAAGGTGCAGAGCAAACAGGACTCAGCACGGGCAATAGGACTATTAATAATATGGAGTCAGATTTGTTCTTCCTTATTCTTCTGTCTTCCCCCGTGAGGATATAGACTCATGAGGGCACAGGATTTTGCTTAGTTTTTTCAGTGATGTATCTCCAACACCCCAAACAATGCCGGCATTCAGTTAATATTTGATGGAAGAATGAATAACCAATTTCTAAGATGCTGATCTGGTAAAGGAGCAGTTGAAAGAGCCATGGGGGCTCACGCACACAGCAGAACACACAGGGCATGGAAGGGGCTGGAGAAAGATAAGGTATTTTGGTGCACCCTTATAAGACAGGGTAGGGCAGGTATCAGTTAGAGCTCCTGTGTTGCAAGCAACAGAAATTAATCTGACTTAGGCTAAAAGTAATTTATTGGAAAGGATCAAGAGCTTCCCAAATAGACAAGAGGGCAGGAGAGCAGGCTGGGAGATGAAGGAGAGAGAGCTGTCCTAGAGGGATCAGGGTTCAGAGACCATGACGTCTGCCTGTAGCAGGGGCTCAGTGCTCAGGAGGCTGCAGTGGATGGAACGTGACTGTTTCCAATTTCCTTGTTCCTCTACCCGAGAATTAAATTCCACTGAAGGAGCCTCCAGTTTGGCCTAGTCTGGATCACATGCCTGCGCTCATCCCTCCTCATAAAGATTTACTGTGTTTTGTGGTCCAGCATCAATACCTCTTCCTAATATCATCACCATCAAGAATTTCTCTCTACTCTGCCAAGGAGCTGAGTCTACTTTTCTTTTCCATGTTTCTACTCAGAAGGTATAGCCCAAGGAATTGAACAAACAAGTTTCATTACAGAGATCTTTTAAGAGCTTAACATAATGAAAATAACTCTGAAGTACATAGGACATCACTGTTGATAAAACTCTTCTACACAACTAGTCTTACGGGAACCACGGCATTTCTGTAGTGTAGATGCATGCATTCTCAGTCATTTCGATTCTCTGTGACCCCATGAACTGCAGCCCACCCAGCTCCTCTGTCCATGGAATGTTCCAGGCAAGAATACTGGCGTGGGTTGCCATTTCCTACTCCAGAGGATCTTCCCGACCCAGAGATCAAACCACTGTCTCTTGTGCCTCCTGCATTGACAGGCAGAGTCTTTACTACTGAGCCCCCTGGGAAGTCCCATAATGTTGGTAGGTATGTGTTATATTCGTATTCTATAGATGTGCAAATGGGTGTTTGGAAAGTTTCAGCAATTTATTAAAATTTGTGACACCAGGACTGTTTAGATATTAGATTTTGTTACAACAATGACTGACATTTATGAATACTTGCCATGTATTCAGCAGTGTTATGCACATAACATGAGTTCACAGCACTAATTCTCACAACAACCCTAGGAGTTAAGCACGGATATTCTAGTTAGAAGTAGGAGACTGAAGTAGATCCATGTAACTTGTCTACGATGACATGTTTCTAAGGTGCAGGAGCTTGGCTCCTACCCCTCAGTTTGTACCCTGAATGCTATGCTAGAATGCCTCTCAAGTTTTATTAAATAAGTGTCAATTGATACAGGTGACATCAACAATATTTATGTTCAGAAAAATACACTTGGATCAATCAAAGAGGAAAGCTGAACACAACACTATAAAGCAATTATGCTCCAGTAAAAAAAAAAAAATTATAAGATTAAAAAATACCTCCGTACCCCCCCCCCCAAAAAGAAGAAAGTTAAATGCAGGTGGTCACCAGCTCTAATTTGTTCTGATTCTTCTGAAGACTTGGAGAATAGATATTTCAGCAGCTGCTTGGAAGACAGGGTCCAGTCAATGAACTAAACTCAGATTGGGTACCAAATATCACTTTTAAAAAGGCAAATTCATATGTTCAGTGTGGTTTACAGCTAAGATCAGCTCTCCTTTTCTCATACATGGATATAAATTGGCTCAATCAGATGTTTGCCTTATGCTAAGGGAATGGGATGAAGAACTAAGGAAAATAAAGAAAGCAGTTTTGGAGAAATGGGCCCTGCCCTAAAGGAGGTAAGAAAATGCCAACTCTAACTCATGGTTTCCTTGAATAGTTTAGTTTTATCTTTCATGAGTAAAATTGTTGACCATAAATCCAAGTTGTCTGCAGAAGGAAGTTGACTCTGAGAGATCCTTTGGGTTGCCAAGTTGGTACAGAAAATAATCATCAGGAACACAGGGTTTGGGTCATAATGCTCCAGGACAGTTTTACTCCAAGTGTGTATGGCACTGAGTTTGTTCTTAGAAAAACACATGTGTTTAACTTGGGGAAAGACCCCCCCCCGTCCCGATAAGGGTCCCAGATTTTATGAGTGAACCATTCCATTCCCCAGTCCTACAGTTTCACACCTCCAACGGGCTCTCTCAACATCAACAAAAACTCCAAGGATTTGATGGGAAAATGGTGTTAAGTCTCATGTTGTTTCAGGAATTTCCCAATATGCACTAAATTAACTTTGGAGCCAGATGAGTCTGAGTGGTAGGAAATCGCTCCATTGGACACAGATGGCAGATCCTAATGTTCCCAGCAGCTGTTGCACACACATGAAATCAGATTGGGATTAACACTTACCTTCAGAATGGTCACACCCGGATGCGATGGCTTCTCTGTAATACACACCGAGCTTAGCTTATGTCTCTGAAACCACATGACCTCACGGGCCTTGGGAACATTTGATCCAGGAAATCTGAACCTAGGCAGAAATCATAAAGCATCAGGTAGACGTTGAGCAGGAATTTATCTGCTTTTTGTCTGAAGTGGCTTCACATCCCTGCAGCTTTTGTCTGACGCGGAGTGAAATATTTATAGGCAAGCTGCTTTCTAAGGCAGAGTTACAGGCTAATTCAGGTTCAGTGTGAAATGTCTCTGCCCGTTGGCCACCTGCTGAATCCTCAATTCCAAGTGCAACCAGACCTAAGCTTGTTTGTAACACCATAGCTTTTATCAATGATATCAGGTTGATAAGCAAAGTAGAATTTACAATGCGATCTAGCTGTGATGCCAATGTAACTGGTTATTGGCAAACAGATTAAAGTTTATCAAACTTTTATGATCACTTAAGACCATTCCCAGACCCCTTTGTCTTGTCTTGAAAAGATATATACTTCCTTTAGGGAGGCTGTGGCTCTACAACTTATGAAATTCTCTGACGTTATTTGATCGTTCAAATAGACTTACAACTGTATCCTTGGAGGTTAGATTTGAATTTTAGGAAGAGCCAAGGGTTATCCAGGGCTAAACCTGATGATTTAGGAGGGGATCAAGTTTGGCAATATCAATATATGTCAAAATGAGGTGTGACTTTTAATTAGTAAGGCAAATTTTATTGTATGGCTTATACATATGGTCTTAAGGCAATTTCAAAACTTTTCTTTTAATAATGCCTGTGTTGTAGCAATTTGAATGTTTAAATTCTGGAATGTTTGCTTTAAAATAATATTTTATTACTACTATTACAGTCTGTATGTTACCCTGATGAGAGCTAGCATATAGAAGGAGATCAGAAACCCTTTTCTTTGCGGTTAATCACAAAGAATTCAGAATTCCTAATGCTTAACTCTGATACTTTTCACTTACCAAAACTATTAGTAAAGGCC
Organism: Oryx dammah; assembly: GCF_014754425.2. Lineage (NCBI taxonomy): Eukaryota > Metazoa > Chordata > Mammalia > Artiodactyla > Bovidae > Oryx > Oryx dammah. The sequence goes on from NW_024070192.1 coordinate 29,916,961, forward strand.
CCACATTTTCCTTACTTTTCCATCTTTAAAAGAAAAACTACTAACCAGCTTTAAATGTTCTTCTGTTATTCCTTTTCATTATCCCAATATTTATGGTTCATCTTTTTCAACAAAGGCCAAAAGACCCACATCTAAAACCCAGCTGAGATTTAGTTCTTCCTCATTGCTTTCAAATTTAAGCATCCAAGGCTGATATAGTGACCCCAGAATTTTGGAGAATTCAGTTTTCAGAACTAAGAACTCAGTTCACACACAGATTCCAACTTGTTCCCCAAGATGGCGGCTCCAACAGCAGCCAACACATCCATATGCCAGCAAACTGAGAAAGCAAAGAAGGAAGAGAAATATTTCCTTTTCTTTCACGATCACAGCTTGGAAGTTGTATACACTACTCTATCACTTCTGCTTAAATTCTCCTGGCCAGCATGAAACCAAAAGCAAGGTTGGGAAATACAGTTTAACTCTGGATCATGTGTCCAGTCAACACTTGCGATTTTGTAATTCCAGTGAGAAAGAAAGAGTAAATATCTTGGAAAACAAGCAGTCTCTGACTCACATCTTTGACAAAGTTTTATTTAATGTGATTGACGATTTTAGCTATGCCTGCTTCCCAGGTGGAGCTAGTGGTAAAGAACCCACCTGTCAATGCAAGAGACATAAGAGACGCAGGTTCAATCCCTGGGTTGGGAAGATCCCCTGGACAAGGAAATGACAACCCACTCCAATATGCTTACCTGGAGAATTCCATGGACAACTCTATGGAATTGAATTCCAGAGGAGACTGGTAGGCGACAGTTCATAGGGTTGCACAGACTTGGACAGGGCTGAAGCAACTTAGCACTCATGTAAGGAATTAGGAGACAGGAGATGGGGATAAGAAAGCAGCCAAAACCCTAGTCATGATTTGACAAGAACAAAGCACATGGGACTCCGACTGAGGTCAGGGGGGAGAGGACAGTAAGGATGGATTTGTGAAATGGCTACTTTTGTCAGGAGATCCCACAGCTAGTTAGACGGAACTTCACACTGTCTGTTGGGATTGGCACTGTCTACTGGTGTTTAGATGCCTAAGGAAAAGCAATTCTAAGAAGTGAGAGAACACAGGGACGTCGAGGCATAAGCCAGTCCCTTATTGAAGTGAAGTCAAGTGAAGGTTGCTCAGTCATGTCCGACTCTTTGCGACCCCATGGACTATACAGTCCATGGAATTCTCCAGGCCAGAATGCTGGAGTGGGTAGCTGTTCCCTTCTCCAGGGGATTTTCCCAATCCAGGATCAAACCTAGGTCTCCCGAATTGCAGGCAGATTCTTTACCAGCTGGGCCACAAGGGAAGCCCTATTACCTGAGAATATTTGCAATTCTGAAATACCCACCTTTCCTTCATCAGAGCAGAAGTCCATTCTGACATGCTTGCTTCCTAACAAATGGTACCAGACCAGAAAGGGGGTGTATTAGGTGGAGACTAATTTAAGAGCATGTGCAGTGACTAGGAAACACTTTGGAAGAAATCATTAAACTCCCTGTAGGACTTATTCGCCAAGTACTTTGGAGCTGGCCCTCTAATCACCCTACAAAGTGAAAAAAGCACTTAATAAACCTAAGATCAAGAGACTCCACGGCATCTGGACCCATCACCACATCTGTGGATTGATGTCTCAACTCAGGAAATACCACTTGGCTGTAAGGCAAGATATTCTTCTCTGCCATCAATACCTCAGTGCCTGTGAGAATATCTCCCACATTGCTGTGGTTCTCCGAGCCCAAATGGACGCAGCAGCCTAAAATCTGTCCTCAGTGTGCACTTGTTGACAATCAGTGTTCTCTCTGCTTCAGAGCACCCTTACAAGAAGACATTGACACTACAAAATTAAAATCAGGAGAGATATTCCTCGAGTATACTCTTGGCAAGTACAGCGGAAGCATGAGACAAGAATCAGTCAAAGTTGGTGAAGAAATATGGAAGATCCACTTTTCTGCAAATACTGCTGAAAAATCAGCTGATGGGAGGATTTTCTAAGAAGTTTGCAATTAAAAAACTCAGTTTTGCAGAAAGTCAACTAGTTGTGAATTGATGGCAAGGTGTCAAGACCATCCATGATTCCCCAACTCCTGGTGAGGGAGAAATTTCTTTCTTATTTATTTATTTACTTTATCTTTATTTCTGGCTGTGCTGGATCTTCATTGCTGTTCAGGCTTCTCCCTAGTTGCAGTGAGCAGGGGCCGCTCTCTAGTTGCAGTGTTTGGGCTTCTCATTGCAGTGGCTTCTCTTGCTGTGGAGCACAGGCTCTAAGCTGCACCAGCTTCAGTAACTGCAGCTCCCAGGCTCTAGAGCACAGGCTCAATAGTTGAGGTGCACAGGATCCTCCCAGACCAGGGATCAAACCCACATCTCCTCTGCTGGCAGGCGGATTCTTTACCACTGAGCCACCAGGGAAGCCCAAGGAGAAATTTCAAAAGAGGAGGAGAAAACAACAAAAAGACCATTTTAACAATGCTGGGGAAGATAGGGAGTCACCAGTGAATCAGAAGACCAGAGAGGTTTAGGAATTCTGAAACGACAGAGCAGGTAGAATCAGATCTGACATACAGAAACAACAACCACCACCAAAGGAGAAAACCACAGCACAGAATATACACAGAGGGAGCCTCATTTAGGAGACGAGGCAGTTCTGAAGGACTCTGGGCCAAGAGCCACGAGAAGCAGAAGATCCAGAGTTGTCTAAGGAGGCATGTGCTTTCACAGCTGCATTCGGGGCAATTTCTCTTCCAGCTTCCCCTTGTGTGCTCATCAGAAGGTAGCCATGGTAACTGTGTCAGGGACAGAAATACAAGACAAAGCCCCAAATGCAGTAGCCCCAGGAGACACTACCATCATCACCCCTCCTGGCAATGCTGGGGGTGGAGTTTAAAGGATGTGGGGTTTCTTTTTGAGGGGTGAGGAAAATGTTATAGCTACAACTGTGGGCAAGAATCCCTTAGAAGAAATGGAGTAGCCATCATAGTCAACAAGAGTCCAAAATCCTGTACTTGGATGCAGTCTCATAAATGACAGAATGATCTCTGTTCATTTCCAAGACAAACCATTCAATATCACAGTAATCCAAGGCTATGCCCTGATCAGTAATGCTGAAGAAGTAGAATTTGAATGGTTCTATGAAGACCTACGAGACCTTCTAGAACTAACACTCAAAAAGATGTCCTTTCCATTATAGGGGACTGGAATGCAAAAGTAGGAAGTCAAGAAACACCTAGAGTAACAGGCAAATTTGGCCTTGGAGTACAGAATGAAGCAGGGCAAAGGCTAACAGAGCTTTGCCAAGAGAATGCACTGGTCATAGCAAATATCCTCTTCCAACAACACAAGAGAAGACTCAACACATGGAAATCACCAGATGGTCAATACGGAAATCAGATTGATTATATTCTTTGCAGCCAAAGATGGAGAAGCTCTATACAGTTAGCAAAAACAAGACTGGGAGCTGACTGTGGCTCAGATTATAAATTCCTTATTGCCAAATTCAGACTTAAATTGAAGAAAGTAGGGAAAATCACTAGACCATTCAGGTATGACCTAAATCAAATCCCTTATGATTATACAATGGAAGTGACAAATAAATTCAAGGGATTAGATCTGATAGAGTGCCTGAAGAATTATGGGTGGAGGTTCATGACATTGTATAGGAGGCAGTGATCAAGACCATCCTCAAGAAAAAGAAATGCACAAAGGCAAAATGTTTGTCTGAGGAGGCCTTACAAATAGCTGAGAAAAGAAGAGAAGCAAAAGGGAAAGGAGAAAAGGAGAGATACATCCATCTGAATGCAGAATTCCAAAGAATAGCTTGGAGAGATAAGAAAGCTTTCCTTGGTGATCAATGCAAAGAAATAGAGGAAAACAACAGAATGGGAAAGACCAGAGATCTCTTCAAGAAAATTAGAGATACCAAGGGAACATTTCATGCAAAGATGGGCTCAAAAAAGGACAGGAATGGTATGGACCTAACAGAAGCAGAAGATATTAAGAAGAGGTGGCAAGAATACACAAAAGAACTATACAAAAAAGATCTTCATGACCCAGATAATCACAATGGTGTGATTACTCACCTAGAGCCAGACATCCTGGAATGTGAAGTCAAATGGGCCTCAGGAAGCATCACTACGAACAAATCTAGTGGAGGTGATGGAATTCCAGTGGAGCTATTTCAAATCCTGAAAGATGATGCTCTGAAAGTGCTGCACTCAATATGCCAGCAAATTGGGAAAACTCAGCAGTGTCCACAGGACTGGAAAAGGTCAGTTTTCATTCCAGTCCCAAAGAAAGGCAATGCCAAAGAATGCTCAAACTACCGAACAATTGCACTCATCTCACACGCTAGTAAAGTAATGCTCAAAATTCTCCAAGCCAGGCTTCAACAGTATGTGAACTGTGAACTTCCAGATGTTCAAGCTAGTTTTAGAAAAGGCAGAGGGACCAGAGATCAAATTGTCAACATCCGTTGGAACATCAAAAATGCGAGAGAGTTCCAGAAAAACATCTACTTCTGCTTTATTGACTATGCCAAAGCCTTTGACTGTGTGGATCACAATAAACTGTGGAAAATTCTGAAAGAGATGGGAATACCAGACCACCTGACCTGCCTCCTGAGAAATCTGTATGCAGGTCAAGAAGCAACACTTAGAATGGCACAAGGAACAACAGACTGGTTCCAAACCAGGAAAGGAATAAGTCAAGGCTGTATATTGTGACCATGCTTATTCAACTTATATGCAGAGTACATCATGAGAAATGCTGGACGGGATGAAGCATGAGCTGGCATCAAGATTGCCGAGAGAAATATCAATAAGCTCAGATATGCAGATGATACCACCCTAATGGCAGAAAGTAAAGAGGAACAAAAGAGCCTCTTGAAACTGAAAAAGGAAAGTGACAAAGTTGGCTGAAAGTTCAACATTCAGAAAACTAAGACCATGGCATCTTGTCCCAATACTTTATGGCAAATAGATGGGGAAACAATGGAAACAGTGAGGGACTTTATTTGGTGCGGGAGGCAGCCTCCAAAATCACTGCAGATGGTACTGCAGCCACGAAATTAAGAGATCCATGCTCCTTGGAAGAAAACTTATGACTAGCCTGATGGCATATTAAAAAGCAGAGACATTACTTTGCCAACAAAGGCCAATCTAGTCAAAACTTTGGTTTTTCCAGGAGTCACATATGGATGAGAGAGTTGGTCTATGAAGAAAGCTGAGCTCCAAAGAATTGATGCTTTTGAACTGTGGTGTTGGAGAAGACTCTTGAGAGTCCCTTGGACTGCAAGGAGATCCAACCAGTCCATCCTAAAGGAAATCAGTCCTGAATATTCACTGGAAGGACTGATGCTGAAGCTGAAACTCCAATACTTTGGCCACCTGATGTGAAGAACTGTCTCATTTGAAAAGACTCTGATGCTGGGAATGATTGAAGGTGGGAGGAGAAGGGGACAACAGAGGATGAGATGGTTGGATAGCATCACAAACTCAATGGATATGAGTTTGAGCAAGCTCTGGGAGTTGGTGAGGGACAGGAAAGCCTGGCATGCTGCAGTCCATGGGGTTGCAGAGTCAGACATGAATGAGCGGGTGAACTGAACTGAACTGAACTGAGCTGAACTGGAAATGTTCTGAAGTTGATGGTGATATGGCAGCAAAACTCCATGAATATACTAGAAGCCACTGGAGTGATCACTTTGAATCTGAGTATGGTGTGGTGTGTGAATTTGATCTTGTTAAAGCTGTGACCCCATAAACTGCAACCCGCCATGCTCTTCTGTCCATGGGATTTTTCAGTTAAGAGTACTGGAGTGGGTTGTCATTTCCTCCTTCAGGGGATATTCCTGACCCAGGGAATGAACCTGCATCTCCTCCTTCTCCTGCATTGCAGGCAGATTCTTTCCCCAGTGAGCCATCGGGGCAGCACCTAAGACTGAGAGATGCAGATGACACCACCCTAATGGCAGAAAGTAAAGAGGAACAAAAGGGCCTCTTGAAAGTGAAAGAGGAAAGTGACAAAGTTGGCTTAAAGTTCAACATTCAGAAAACTAAGACCATGGCATCTTCCTGATGCCATGACTAAGACTGAGATAAAGCTGTTACAGAGAAGAAAGGAAGGAAGAAAAGGAGAAAAAAGGAAGAAAGGAAGGAGGGAGGGCAGGAGCGAGAAGATCCTGAGTAAACTAGTAATGAAAAAAGCTTCCTAATCTAATAAAGAGTAACTGTCAGAAAACTATAAATATCAAATTAAGTTTCCTCTAAAATCACATTAAAATTAGAATGTCTGCTCTCAGGGTCACCAACTGCAGATCAGTGTATTGTCACATCAATGCATTTACAGAAGGAAAAACAGAGATTGAAATATTGGGGAAGAGAGGAAAAATAACTTTCCCTAATTTCAAATGATAATATTATCTATTTAGCATATTTAGAAGAATCTGCCCCCAACTAGTAGGTCCATAAAAGGGCTCAGCAGAGCAGATGGATACACTGTCAACAGACAACAATTCTACACAGCAGTATCTACTTGCTAGAAAACCTTTTAGGGAAGAAACATTTTATTTACCACAACCACAAGGAACATCAAATAACCTAAAAGTAATGCCTAACACCCAGATGCATAAAGCTATAAAATAGCACCCAAAACATAAAAGATGAATTAAATAAATGGAGAAATAGGTCATTTATTGCACAAGAGAATTTTGTATTGGGAAGATTTAAGTGCTGCCCAAATTAATACACAAATTCAAATCATTCTTATGTAAACCACAGTGGAACTTGATGGAATGTAACAAGCAAAATCTAAAGTTCAGGAGGAAGAGAAAATGGTCAAGAATAGCCAAGAAAAGCAGAACAGCAGGGAGGCATGCCCTGTGCTGGGTTAGCTTTGGGGGATGCTGGTGCGTTACTTTGCTTTAGTGTTTGGGTCTTTCAGAAAAAAAGAATGTATTCATGTCTTAATTGTAATAGATGCCAATACTTTTCTTTCCTAAAATATTTATCTGGAGTTATTTGATATCGATGCACGGCACGCATGCTAAGTTGCTTCAGTTGTGTCGACTGTTTGTAACCCTATGGACTGTAGCCTGTCAGACTCTTCTGTCCACCGGATTCTTTAGGCAAGAATACTGGACTGGGCTACTGAGCCCTTCTCCAGGGGATCTTCCTGACCCAGGGATCGAACCCGCATCTCTTATGTCTCTACATTGCAGGCAGGTTCTTTTACCACTAGTGCCACCTGGGAAGCCTGTATTTGATATTGATAGTGTGACTTATTCACTTCTGAGCTGCATTTTATAGACAATGCATTACTAATTATTTGTGTTGGGGAAAAAAAGAAAAGGAAAAGCACCAGGTCATCTTTATGGAAGAAGACATGGGTAAAGGTCAAGATGAACTGCGGATTCCTTCAGGGAAGCCAATGTGTAGGGACTCCCCTGGTGATCCGGGGGTTAGGACTCTGAACTTCCATTGCAGGAGGCACAGGTTCGATCCTTAGTTGGGGAACTCAGATCCCACATGCCACAAGGCCAAAAGAAAAAGAAAGAAAACCAATGTGTGACTTTTTCCGTTACCTCCACTGAAGTCCAAAGGAGTCACCCTGGCGTTGTTTGGAATGGTCTCTATCATCACCACCATATGTGAAGCTCATTGCCCATTTGTTTCTCCCTAATAGATTGAAGTCATACCTTTATAAAACTGGATGCGTCTGGCCAAAAGTCTTATCAAATTCCCCTGCCTCCATCCCCCAGATGCCAACAGGTGCCAGCCACAGAGGTGACTTTCCCTAAGAAGGCTATTTTATTGGAAACGGATGCCCAGAAAGAACCAAAGAGAAAAATCGATCTTGGTTTCTGGAAAGACTACCTTTTGCTACAGAGTCGCAAGAAACTAAGTATAAATAAGTGATAAATCCAAGTCTGCATTTCCCCAGGCAATATCTTCAGTCCTCTCACACTTGTCTGCAACGATTTTAATTATTTGTTTACATGGACCCAGGCTCATGCTTATCAAATTGTAGACACTCCATAAATATTTGTTGAAGAGATGAAGAAAAAAGAAATGAGGCAGAGTTCCCACCATTACAAGACAGCAGAGCTGAACTGTTATCACTCCATTTGTACTGCTTTCCAGCCTATCACTGGAAGATGGGGTTCTGTTTAAATTCATTCAGGACCCCTCAAACCGTGATGCCTGGCTGCCCTGCCCCAGTCACCATCCTGAGACTTGACAAAAGCCAGAGGGTCCGTTATCTCTGAACCTCTGTTTCCTTCCAGCTACATGGAGGTTTCTTCACTTGGGAGGCAGAGCATCCTCCACTCAGACACAAGACTCAGGGCCTTCTTTGCCAGCCTCAGTTAACGTGTGTCTGGTAACATTCTGATGTCTCATTAACTTAGTTACAGTTTCATTTCCTTAACTAGGCTCCAGATATCCCATTTCTGTTACAATTAACCTCTGGTCCGGGGTGGTCCTCACTCTGAAACTGGGCTCTTTGGCTCCCAGACTTGTTTACATGGGTTCCCCTTCAACCGCTTCATCCCCACACTTGTGAATCACCCTGGCCCTCAGGATGCTAACCAGGTTAACATGCCACGGACAAATTTCTTTAGAAGTAAGCCCCCGCCTTTCAGTCTAAAATTGTTTCCAGTTTCCCATTAAAATGCCTTTTAAAGCAGGGGAAAGCAGGAAAGCCAAGGTACTATAAACCCAAATTGACAAGCAACAGAATCTAAGGCCTGAGGAGGCATCTATACTAAATAATGAGGCAAGTGGGTCTGGAAAATTCTATTCACACGATTCCTTTCATCAGATCTTTCCTCTCCAGCTTCTTATCATCTCTCCAGAAAATAGTACCTTCAAAGCTGCCACATCCCTTAAAAGAGTGCCTCATTCATTATCTAATAAACAACACAGATGACAAAATAAACTGGTTTGTTTAAAAGAGTGTGCACAGATATTATTGTTATTATTTTACAAATGACTGACTCTCAGCTATTTATTTCCATTCAGATGAATGGGCATCTGAGTTGTCATTTTCAAATGAAAAAGTACTTCCAGATGTCCGCAACCTCTTAGACCTTAAGAGCCCTCCGTGGGACAGAATAATTCATGGCAGCCCTGAGGCACAGTCAGAGAAGGAGGGAAAGAGGAAACAGCAAAGCATAAGGAAGAGAAAACTGGACATCATCTTCCTACCCAAATCCCACCGGAGGACCCCAACGTGCTTGGAAATTCCAAAGCCTCTGTCTGGTGTAACAAGTCTGCGAGCGATTAGACCCTGTGTTTCCCTAACCTGCCTTGGCCCAGGGACCTCTTTTCCTATGACCTCATGGACTGCAGTCTGCCAGGCTTCCCTGTCCCTCGCTGTCTCCCACCCCGGTCACATTGACCTCTCTTCTCACTGTTCCTATAGAAGGCCCCCACTGCTCTTGCCCCAGGGCCTTTGCACCAGCCACTAACTGCCAGGAACACTTCCCTCCCCACCTGTCCAGGAGACATTTTGTCTGTTTGTTTTAATTTTTATTGGAGAATAGTTGATTTACAGTGTTGTGTTAGCTTCAGGTATTGTTCAGTCACTCAGTCACGTCCAGTTCTTTGCAGCCCCATGGACTGCAGCACACCAGGCTTCCTAGTTCTTCACTATATCCTGGAACTTACTCAGATTCATGTTCATGGAGTTGATGATGCCATCCAACCACTTCATCCTCTACGCTTCCTTCTCCTCCTGCACTCAACCTTTCCCAGCATCAGGGTCTTTTCCAGTGAGTCAACTCTTTGCATCAGCTGGCCAAAAGTACTGGAGCTTCAGCTTCAGCAACAGTCCTTTCAATGACTATTTAGGATTGATTTACTTTAGGACTGATTGGTTTGATCTCCTTGTTGTCCAAGGGACTCTTAAGAGTCTTCTCCAACACCACAGTTTGAAAGCATCAATTCTTTGGCCCTCAGCCTTCTTTATGGTCCAACTTTCACATCCATAGATGACTCCTGCAAAAAACATAGCTTTGACTAGTTGAACCTTTGTCTCCAAAGTGATACTTATACCCACTGTTTTTTTCAGACTCTTTCCCCACATAGGTGTTTTTTAAATTAAGTACTTTAGTTTTAAAAAACAGTCATAATATGATTTCAGCTGGAAGTCAGATCCATTTTTCCCTTGAAATATTGGAAGATCTGGCAATGGCAGTCACTTCTGACATGTCAGCTCAGGCCTGTGGCTGAGCAGCAGCCACTTGCTGCCCTACTGTGTGCTGTCCAGTCTCCCACGGTCCCCACCCCTCTCTCCAGCTTCATCTCATGCTGCTTCACGTCACAGATATAACCAGCTAAGGATCATGTGTGCTGAAGATGAAGATCCAAGGTTGGTTGAGCTCACATACACAGAAACCATGGATACAGAGGGCAGAGTGTAGGACCTGAGTGTGTGCAGATTTGGTACCAGAGGCAGGCCCTGGAACCAGTCCCCTGAGGATACAGTGATGAGTGTGTTGTATAAGTACAGTTGGTGCCTATGTCATAAATGCATGGCTCAATTTAGTTTCACAAACTGAAAACCCTCATGCTAATGCACCAGATCAAGCAGAGCTCTCCAGAATCCCAGTGTTCTCCCTCCCAATTATCACCCCCTCCCAGGGGACAAGCTCTATTTCTTTTATAAAAATTTTATTTATTTACCTGCTGGAGTGGGTTGCCATTTCCTTCTCCAGGAGATCTTCCTAACCCAGGAATCGAACACAGGTCTCCCACATTCCAGGCAGACGCTTTAACCTCTGAGCCACCAGGGAAGCCCTCATTTATTTAGGGCTGCACTGGATCTTCATCCCTGCCAGTGGGCTTCTCCCTCGTTGCAGTGAGCAGGGGCTACTCTGTAGCTGCGGAGCACAGGCTCCAGGCTCACAGGCTTCAGCAGTTTCGGTTCTCGGGCTCTACAGCACAGGCTCCACAGTTGCGGAGCACAGGCTTAGCTGCTCCGAGTTATGTGGGATCATTTCAGATCGAGCCCACATCTCTTGGATTGGCAGGCAGATTCTTTACCACTGAGCCACCAGGGAAGCCATATCATGAGTTCTTGTGCCTGGATTCTTTCTGCCTTTTTTGTGCTTTATGTAGATGGAACACTCAGCGTGTCTGCTTTTGAGTCTGGCTTATTTCACTAACATCATGTTTGCAAGATTTGACCATTTGTCAACGGTCCAATCTCATTGCTCTATAGTATCCTGTTGTATAAATATTGCACAATTTCTAGATCCATTCTATGGTAGGCAGACTTTGCTATTGATATTCATACATTTTGACTATTACCAATAACGCTGCTACAAACCTTTTAGCATTTATGTTTTGGTGACCCTGTGTCTGCGTTCCTGTTCAGTGTGTTCTTATGGATCCAATTACTAAGTTATAGACTCTGTGCTTCAGTTGAGACTATGAAACACTTTACAAAGCCATTGCATCAAATCACCCTTCAAGTAGCTGTGTTGCTGCCTGTTCTCGTCAACACTTGGCATTGTCAGTCCTTTTGGTTTTAGCAACCCTGGAGGAGGTGCTATGACCATAACACATAATAATTTTTATTTGCATTTCCCTTTAGACTAATGAGGAGAAGGATCTTTGATATACTTAGGGGACATTTAAATATTCTCTCTTATGAACTGTCTGACCAAGTCTTCTGCCCATTTTTAAACTGGGTTTTCTTTTCTTAATGATTTGTAGAACTTATTCTTTTAATGGCCAAAAGTCATTCATTGGGTGGACAAATAGGGTCAGGGATGACAAAGAGAGAGAATTTTCTCTCCCTCTGTTAGTTGCCTTCTCATTATTTTTTGGTTTCTTTTTTTAAGTTCTAATTTTCAAAATAGTTCTATTTTTTTTTCCTTTAGGGCTAGTACTTGTTGTATTCTGGTAAAATAAGTATGTTTTTCTATACCAGGGTCACGAAGGTGTTCTCTTGAGTTGCCCTTTCCTCAAAGCATTATTGTTTTACCTTTCACACTATCTGCAGTCCATCTGGAACTGATTTTGTGTATGGTGTGAGTTAGGGGTCAAGATCATTTTCTTTTTCCATGCAGTTACTCAATTGACCCAGCACCATATTTTGAAAGACCACCTTTCCTCACCATTATTTTTTAATTTTCATTCTGCTGACTCATGTTGAATTTGTGGTCAGCCATACAGTACAGGTGCTTTTCATGTGGACCACATTAAACCAGCTCTCTGCCATCCTGTGTATATTGCACAAGTGTTTTATATTTCTGTTTGTTTGTTTTACCTAAACAGGGAGTTTGATGTTTATTCCTAACAAATCTCCATTTATTCCTTTCAACCTATTATTTTTGCTGACCAGAAAACATAAAATTTCATGTCACCATCCAATATATTTGCTATGCCCAACAGGTTTCATAAGCAGGCTTTTTTTTTTTTCCAACCAAAATGCTTAAAATACTGAAGAGGACAAGGCCTTACCTTGTCCCCATGTTAGCCACTAAGGAATGTCCTCTAGGTAAGCACTGACTAATTCAGTAATAGTTTGATAATATAGATGATTAACCAATTGCATGCTCAGTTGTTCAGTTGCGTCCAACTCTTTGTGACCTCATGGACTGAAACCCACAAGGCTCCTCTGTCCAAGGGATTTCCAGGCAAGAATACTGGGATGGATAGCTATTTTCTACTCCAGGGAATCTTCCTGACCCTGAATCGAACCTGCATCTCTTGTCACCTGTGATGGCAGGCAGATTCTTTACCACTGTGCCACCTGGGGAGGCCCCGATCAATTGCTTAGCTGCATATTTTCTGGCATGTTTACTTCTTGACCTGTCTTCTACATCATCTCCATGGACATCTGTGCCTAGACCTACTTTAGATCACCAATAGACTTCCTCCTAGTAAGCGCTTAAAATTCAAAACAGCATCCAGCTAGCCATCTACAGCCCAGTAATATTAATATCTTTCTCATGATCCAGAAAGCAAATCTTCCCAAGGAGTTTAAACCACGCTGGCTTTTACAGAAATAGAGTCCAACAAACTCCTAGCCAACAACAACACACAGGATGCCTACCCTAATACACACCATAGAGACCCTTGTCCAACAAGTGCTCACCAACCTCGTCCCCTTCCTGTGGTGAGTCAGCGTTCTTTGGGAGACCCTTTTGGGGAACATTTACTTCCCTCAGTCCATGAGCTCTGGGTGGAGTTGCCTCCAACTCTACTTTTCAAGTGTAGAATACATTATTTTGACCAGGGCCAGTTGGCAAATTTTTTTCTCCAGAGGGCCAGATAGTAAATATTTTAGGATTTTCAGGCCATAAAGTCTCCGATGCAACTATTTAAACCTTCCACCGCAGCACAGAACAGCCACAGCCTTGCCATAAACAAACGAGCACAGCTGGGTTCCAAAAAAACTTCATTTGCGAAAATGGCACTACTTGCCAACCCCAGACCTAGACTGAAATGTGCTAGTCAGCACATTTGATACTATCTGACCACGGCAACTGGTCCAAGAGAGGCCGGTTGGAGCCTGTGGACCTCTATTCTGGGCCTTTGGGGCACAAGAGAAGCAGGCTTTTTTCCCTTGGACTGGACACTGTGAAGAGGCAGGACTGGAGATGCTGGAAGGTGCCTGGAAATGGAGCCTTCACAGCAGAAGGAGAGGGAAGATGAGCTAGCTGGCCCTGCGTCCTTCAAACCTTGGAGGGGGAGCTGCTTTGCCTGAGCTCTGGCTGCTCTGAGGTCCCTAAGCGAACATGGCAGCAACATGCTGTGCACACACGCAGCCTGCGGTCTTGGAAGGCTTTCAAAGGCAGCCATATGCGTGGCAGCCCTCGGTCCCCACTTGGGGAGGGCTCCCTCTCAAGTGCTGGGCTTTACTCTATTGCATATGTCAGAGGGGTCCTCCTTGTCAAAGCCAGGCAAGCCCACCCTGGGCGAGCCCTGGATGAGTCCAGGGCATTCCAGACTGCCCATCATAATGGAAGGGTCACCTCCCACCTGAAGCCCTCGCCTTCTGCCTACATGTGGGCTCCTGGAGAATTTTAGAGCTGGAAAGGGTGATCAAACGGGGCCACATTCCCTTTTTCTCCAGGTCTTGTCCCCAGAACCAGTTTAGAGGCTACAAGCCTTGAAAATCCCTGATGGAAAATAAATGTGAGCAAAGAAAATAGGGAAGTGGGAGGCTGAGGGTCTTTATTATTGACAAGAAAACCAAGAACGCTTTAACCCACAGATTTCACAGTTGAGAGCTTAAAAATTATTGCATCTTTTTGGAATAAAGAAAAGGTAAACTCCTGAATAGCAGAAACTGCACCTCACGGAGACATCATGAAACACCTATTAGCTATCACGGTGGCTGGTGCACTGTTCAGTTCAGTTCAGTCACTCAGTCGTGTCTGACTCTTTGCGACTCCATGGACTGCAGCATGCCAGGCTTCACTGTCCATCACCAATTCCTGGAGTTTACTCAAACTCATGTCCATAGGGTCAGGGATGCCATCCAACCATCTCATCCTCTGTCATCCCCTTCTCCTGCCTTCGATCTTTCCCAGCATCAGGGTCTTTTCCAATGGGTCAGCTCTTCGCATCAGGTGGCCAAAGTACAGGAGCTTCAGCTTCACACTGCAGGTGCTCAATAAACATCTCTTGAGTAATCTCAAGAAGAATGTCAGAACTGAAGGCTTTAGTAGATGGAGGCACATACAAAGCCCATTTCCTCTCCTTCGCAACTCCTCACAAAGGGAGCATATGTTTTACACTCACTTAATGTACATCTTTAGCTTGACCTGTTCAAATAGACAGCAAAGCTACCCTCAACCCCAAAAGCCAGTAGTCAGCCAGGGATTTAGCAGAACAGTTAGGAAGCAGAACTTCCAGAAAAGCCTCCTTCCAGGTTACAAAACAAAGGCACTGAGATTGCAAATCTTCATTTCAATAGAGCAGAGAGCATACTTTAGGAGTTCTTTCCTTGTAGCTGGATTAATGATCTCAAGCTCAACATCTTTTTAAAAATACTACCTTGTACTGGGAAGGGAGAAGACTCTTGAGAGTCCCTTGGACTGCAAGGAGATCAAACCAGTCCATCCTAAAGGAAATCAGTCCTGAATATTCATTGGAAGGACTGATGCTGAAGCTACAACTCCAATACTTTGGCCACCTGATGTGAAGAACTGACTCATTTGAAAAGACCCTGATGCTGGGAAAGATTGAGGGCAGGAGGAGAAGGGGACAACAGAGGATGAGATGGTTGGATGGCATCACTGACTCGATGGACATGAGTTTGAGCAAGATCCCAGAGTTGGCGATGGACAGGGAAGCCTGGCGTGCTGCAGTCCATAGGGTCGCAAAGAGTTGGACATGACTGAGTGATTGAACTGAACTGAAAAGGAAATTCCATTCCCCAACACCCAGCCCCTGGCCACCGTCAGTGTCTTTCTGAATCTACAGAGATCCTATTCTAGATACTTCCTATCTGTGGGATCATACAACATGTAATCTTTGGCTTCTTTCCTTTAGCATAATGTTTTTGAAGTTCACCCCTGTTGTCACATGGATCTAAACTTCACTCTTTTAATGAGACTTTCATTATGAACTTCTGAATGAGGACAGGGCATTCTTTCCTTGTGTCTTGTGAGGCCACTGGTCTGAAAGCCCATGAATCTGAACCCCCACTAACATATCCCCTCTCTTCTGAAGTTGAGAAAACGCTAGAAAAAACAACTTCAGCACCTTTGACCTTAGAAATACCCGACACCAGAAATTCCAACTAGAAACAAACAAAAATGCCTACACACCTGTGAAGGAGCCAGGGTGGAGGAACACATGTTTCCATTCAGAGCAAAGCAGATCCGGTTAAGATTCTTGCTCTAAATTCTGACTTTCAACAGTTCCATGTAAGGTCTGAAAAATGGAAGTCTGGTCCAGCATCTGTGCCTACAACACCTCAGAAGCGGAAGGCAGAGGCCTCAGAGCAGATGGATAGATCAGCTTGCATGCACGCATCCGTGCTCAGTCACATCCAGCTCTTTGCAACTCCATAGACTATAGCCCGCCAGGCTCCCCTGTCCATGGGATTTCCCAGGCAAGGACATTGGAACGGGTTGTCATTTCTTCCTCCAGAGGATCTTCCTGACCCAGGGATGGAACCCGAGTCTCCTGTGCTGCTGCATTGCCAGTGCATTCTTTACCACTGAGCTACTTGGTAAGATTGGCCTGCATCAGCTGTTAAATATCTCCTCATTGCATACCACCTTAGCTCCTGTGAGAAAAGCAGTCACTGAAGTGGGAGGAATATTTGCAATACATACAATGAGCAAAACATTTATAGCATCCTTTTATCTCACTCAGGAAAAGGGAGGTACCAGACTTGAAAAAGAAATGAGCAAAATATATGAACAGGCTACTCAAGAAAGAAAGAAAAAAAAATACAAATGGCCCATGGGTGTGGAAAAGCATTTAATGTATTTATAAACAAAGAAGTTTAAATGAAGCACTATTTTTGTCTGTTAACTTGGCAAGATTAAAAAAATTTTAAAGACTAAAGATCCCTAATTGGCAAGTGTACAGATAAGTAGACATATTTACACACTACCAGTGGAAGTAGAAATTGTGACAGCTTTTCTGGATTCACTTTGACAAGATGTTTCAGATGCCTTGAAAAATGTATGTACACTTTATCCCAATGTGCTCTATGAAATTTATGCCAAGGAAGATATCATGAGGTTCCTCAAACACAGCTGACATCAGTGGAAAATTGCAAACAGCCTAAAGGTTAAAAACAGAAACAAAAACAGAGGACTGTTGTAAAAATTATTGTCCTGATACACCCATGTGATAGAATGCTATACAGTCTGTAAACACTGTGATGCTGAAGTTTATATATTGACACAGGAAAATGCATGAAAGTGAAGTGAAAGTGTTAGTCACTCAGTCGTGTCCAACTCTTTGCGACCCCATGGACTGTAGCCCACCAGGCTCCTTTGTCAATGGGATTCTCCAGGCAAGAGTACTGGAGTGGGTTGCCATCTCCTCCTCCAGGGGATCTTCTCAGAGATTGAAGCTGCGTCTCCTGCATTGCAGGCAGATTCTTTACTGTCTGGATCACCAGGAAAGCCCATGCATATAATATAGTAGTAACTCTGTAAGTGAAGTTATGCAAAAATAACTGCATTATGGTCCCATTTAATGCAGTTAAATATAAATATATAAATATTTATAGATATATATATTCTCTGGTGGCTCAGACAGTAATGAATCTGCCTGCAATGCAAGAAACCTGATTTGGATCCCTGGGTTGAAAAGATCTCCTGGAGAAGGCAATGGCAACCCACTCCAGTATTCTAGCCTGGAGAGTCCCCACAGACAGAGAAGCCTGGTGGGCTACAATCCATGAAGTTGCAAAGAGTTGGGAAAGCCTGAGTAACTAACGCTTTCACTTTCATACTTCCTTTTGAGAATTATGGGAAGGAAAAAAATGCCTGGATGACCGTCTGCTAAAATATCAGTAGTAGTTTTCTGTAGATTACTTTTTCTACGGTAATTATCTTGAATTCTTTTTTCTCACTTTCTGAAGAAATAAAGATGCTTAATAAAAATAATGATGAAAACAAATTTAAAAAGAGGCTAGATGGAGCCCTAATTCTGGTTCAACAATGTCTACGGCCACTGTTTTGGACCTAGAAATATGAGTCCAGTCTCAGATTGTGAGTGTCTAAAGCCCAGTGCAAGCAGTATTCCCAGGCTGGAATGTGTTCATCTTCCCTGGTAGCTCAGATGGTAAAGAATCTGCCTGTAATGCAGGAGACCTGGGTTTGATCCCTAGGTTGGGAAGATCCCCTGGAGGAGGGCATGGCAATCCATTCAAGTATTCTTGCCTGGAGAATCCCCATGGACCGAGGAGCCTGGTGGGCTCCAGTCCATGGAGTATCAAAGAGTCGGACACGACTGAGGGTCTAAGCACAAGCCCATGTCTTTTTCAGACAGAATTTCTCTGGTCCACCCGTTCTCTCACCCTTGCTGCCTCCCACAGCAGACTCTTCTCTGAATAAATACTGACACTCATGGAGGGTCAAGGTCAGCACTGATGTGTCCTGTGGGGTCAGCTGTGGGTCAGTTCAGCAAGCATCTGTGTGTCTCCAGGAAGCGGGAGGGAACGCACGGTAGGCAGAGGAATGAAAAGGGAAAATGCAGAATTGAGCTTTGTGGACTGGGAAGGTTTATAGCGACAGCCCAAGTAATTTGCACACCTGGGAATGTGTTACCCCAGAAGGTAGAGGAAGCCCGTGAGATGTGGGAAAGGAAATCTCAAAAGTGCCAGGTGCGTCAAGAGTGGTGCCAGTCTTTATGAAACAGGAAAGGATGGGTAAATCAGTCGTGGAGGGATGGGAAGGGGTCCATTCATCTTAAATGTGGACCATTTCCACGGCCAGGGTCAGAGTCTCTACCCGAGGCATCTCCCCACAGCTTGGGTGCCTCTGGAGAAAAGGAACTCATGGTCTTGGGGCACAAAGGGACAGTCATGCAGAGGAAATGCTTCCAGCCTGGCGGTGAGAAGTCTGGAGGAAACAGATGCTGTGATATGGGCATTCCAGTCTGCATACCCACACACCCTAACCCCTCAGCTGTACCCTTTGAAGCAAGTGTGCATGCTCAGTCATGTCCAACTTTGAGACCCCATGAACTGTAGCCCACCAGGCTCCTCTGTCCAGGGGATTCTCCAGGCAAGAATACTGGAGTGGGTTGCCATTTCCTTCTCCAAGGGATCTTCCCGATCCAGGGATGGAACCCTCATTTCTTGCCTTACTGGCAGGGGCATTTACCACTCTTTACCACGAGTGCCACCTGGGACATTGGCAGCTGGTATTAAACCAGCCCTGGGTGCCTCTTCTTTTGGTCTTACTCCATTATTTTGTCCCAAGAATCTCTGAGAATCCCGTGTCCTGAGAATCATTCATGAAATTAGAAGTGTGTGATGTCAGAGTTGGGAAGATGTGACCCGGGGGAAACAGGAGCCACCTGTGGGTCCCCACTGAGTTAGTGGCTGACCTGGTTCTAGGCCCTGCACCTCCAGTTCCCCGCTGGTCCCTCCTTGGCCTTGCTACCTGCTAGGCAGTCCATCAGGACCTCATGGACCAGACACATTAAGAGCGCCTGGCAGTTGGTCAGAGATGCAGAATCTTTCCAGTCTTGCGAAATGTGACTTTTCATAAAATTCTGAGTCACCCTGAAGTTTGCCAAGTGCTTCTCTGAGAAGCGGTTCTTAAACTTTAGGGAGCACTGGAACCCCTGGAATGCCTGTTAAAACACAGACAGCTGAGCCCACCCTCAGATTTTCTCTTTTATCTATTATTTTGGTGGCTCCGTGGTAAACGATCCACCTTAATGCACAAGACGCAGGAGTCACAGGTTCGATCCCTGGGTCAGGAAGTTCCCCTGGAGTAGGAAGTGGCAACGCACTCCAGTATTCTGGCCTGGGAAATCCCACAGACAGAGGAGCCTGGTGGGTCACAGTCCAAGGGGTCACAAGAGTCGGACGTGACTGATACCACACACACAGAGTGAGGGTAAGGAAGATATTTCTGATTGTATTCTGGGTGGGGCACGTATAAGGCTATTCCAGACGATCAGCAAAGAAGCATTCAACTCCTTTTACGCATTAGAAAAAAAGAGAGCGAGAAACACACAAACACACATACACACAAAGCCATTAAATGACTTCCCCAAAGCTATAGCATGAAAAACACACTGAATTCAGCATCAGTGCCCAAAGGATCAAAGGCTTTCAGGGAGAAACCATCCCCAACAAGACAAAATCTGGTACTAATTTAACTCCACGCTTGGCCATTCACAAAATTATAGGCGGTGCCAAAACTTTAAAGCACTCTGACCCAAAAGTGCAGTTTTTAAGTCCATTTCTTCAAGTCCAAAATGCCTCCAAAACATTCAGAACTGATTGGGCATCTGAAAATTAGTGCATTTCTTTGAAAAGTATCATGATGTGGGGCTCTTTGCCAGGCTAGTCAGTAAAATCCAGGTTCACCCACAAGATACCTGAAATACCATTTACCTCTCTGAAAGTGTCTTTTAAGGGAGATTGCATTCAAACTTCTAATTCAAAGCAAGCATGTGACACCAGACTTCCTCATAATTGTTTCACATTGTTTTATTTCTTTTTTTTTTATTTTGAGAATGTTTCTTTTTTTAAAATTTTTTTTAATGTGGACCATTTTAAAAGCCTTTGTTGAATTTGTTATAATATCGCTTATGTTCTATGTTTTGGTTTTTTGGTCGTGAGGCATGTGGGTTCTTAGTTCTCCGGTCAGGGACTGAACCGATCACCCCTGCACTGGAAGGCAGATTCTTAACCACAGGACCACCAGGGAGGTCCCTCCTCACACAGTCTTCATTGCTTGATTACCTGCCTGTCTTCCTCCCTCAAAGGTGAGAAAGTAGGAACCATGGGTCTCCTTTTTCATCATTGTATCCCTAATGTGATGCCTAACACATAAAGATACGTAACAAGTGAACAAGTGGTTTCTGTTTCTTGGGCCTGGACTGCTCTTTGATGGGCTGAGTCTTCTGTCCAGTTGTAAAGCCATGCCTTCCTGGACGGTCATTACTATGCTGCTTTGCTCTCTCCTGGATTCCTCGCTCTGTGAGAAGCCAGCTGCTGTGCTGGGAGACTGTTCGCGCAGCCCTGTGCAAATATCCACATGGTGAGGAACTGAGATCCACCAGCCAGCAGCCATGGCGCTGAACCCCTGTGGAAGCAACACCAACCCCAGTCAAGCCTTCAGATAAATGCATCCCTGGCTGATGCTGAAACTACGGCTCCAAGAAAGACAGTGGGTGAGAAACACCCCGCCCACACACTGTGGAGTCCTGAATGCTAGCAGACACTGTGTGAGATGATGCACATTTATTCTTGTTCCGTACTAAGTCTAGGTATATTTTATTGCATCAGTTCAGTTCAGTTGTGTCCAACTCTTTGGGACACCATGGACGGCAGCACGTCAGGCTTCCCTGTCCCTCACCTGGATCCTGCTCAAACTCATGTCCATTGAGTTGGTGATGCCATTCTCTGTCATCCCCTTCTCCTCCTGCCTTCAATCTTTCCCAGCATCAGGGTCTTTCCCAGCGAGTCAGCTCTTCACAGCAGGTGGCCAAAGTATTGGAGTTTCAGCTTCAGTCCTTCCAATGAATATTCAGGACTGATTTCCTTTAGGAAATCGCATACTCTATTGCATAGCTGTAAATAACTAATATACTTCCTATAAACAAGAGAATGAAACAAACCAGTGCTATCAAATTGTAGGCTGCTCCTTGATGAAGGCTCTGTACCTAAGATTTGCTATTTCTACGTTACAGGAGATTAACAGATATTCGGGTTAAAGACTAGCCTCAGCATTGACTTTTTCTCTTTAAGACAGCTTTGCTAGGAGACTAGATCTTAAAAGTTCTCATTATAAGAAAAAAATTCTAACTCTGTGTCATGATGGATATTAACTAGACTTGTGGTGAGCATATCTCAATGTATACAAATATTGAATCAGAAAACAATAAGAATTCCTTCCCATGGTGACTTGAAATAGATCCTGGTGGTTTGGCTTCTCATAGATATTTTCCCTAGGACATATTTGCATTGAAAGAATGCTATGAGAATACTTATAATCGAATGAGACAGACAAAATACATGCAGGTGTGCGCACATACACAATATACCACACACACACACACACACACACACACAATCACAGCTTCAACTTCAGACTGATCTGTAGGAATAAGCTCTTCAGCAAGGATTTCATTTCAAGGAGGAGCTGTCGCTGACTCATCCTCGTGTTCTCAGAGTCTGAGACAATATTTGGAATACATTTGGCACAATCAAGACAAGAAATAGAGTTGGAATGGGTGTCTCCCTCTGCGGTTCTGTTGTTTAATCCAATCTCCTGCTCCATCTAAAATGGTTTCAGGAACCAGCCAGGAACAAAGTCATAAACTACAGAGTTTCTAGGTCCACTTTGGGCAATCCTTCATGAGCGACTCTGGCTTCAGCCCATGGAATCTAATCTCCTCCACTGTCAAAAGAAGGTAGAACCAGATGACACCCGAGGAACCTTCTATTTCTTACCATGATCATACCAGGTCAGACCCAACATATAAATAACTACGGTTCATCAGAACGTCAGACAACAAACACGACAACCCACACAAAGCAGTCTGCAAAACTGCTCCTCATGCAAAGCTCCAAAGATTTTTAATGTGTTTTCTTAAGTGTCAGATTGGTTCACTGGAGAGTTGAAAAATATATTTAGTCACATGCCCCAATTAAAAAAAAATAAACAGCATTCCTGATCTATTCATCAGAGCTGTTCTAATCACTGCTAAAAATAAAGCCTTTACCCTGAGCTGCATCCAAGTCATAGTAATTAAATACCAAGGAGCAGAAGCTTGAAAGGGCTGAGGTCTGATTTCATTCCAGATGTGCATTTTTCACTGAGTATCAAAGTCACAGAGTTTCTGCGGGGCAGCCAAGGCGGCTCGGTGCCAATCTGAGAATTTTCTTTGACCTACAGAAAGCTAACCTGCTGGACCTGAAATTCTGAGAGAGCTGAGCTCAGCTTCCAGGGCTGCCTAATGTTTTAATGACCTCAAATTGACTTTAATCTACCTACGAACATATGTGTAATCACAGCGACATATCAGCCAGGAATAACTTTCATGATATGTCCATCTACTAGCAAGTCACACTGAAGACCAAGGCAATGAGGTATTTCCCGAAGACTAACCTTGTCCTCTGCCTCCCAACCCTCTCCAGTATAGCATGCCTTTCTGAGGTTAATAAGGCTACAAGGCCGTTTTCTGCACTGGCTAGTTTTAGTACAGGCCAATGTGAAAGTGAAAGTTGCTCAGTCGTGTCTGACTCTTTGCTGCCTCATGGACTATACAGTCCATGGAATTCTCCAGGCCAGAATACTGGAGTGGGTAGCCTTTCCCTTCTCTAGAGGATCTTCCCAACCCAGGGATCGAACCCAGGTCTCCTGCATTGCAGGCGGGTTCTTTACCAACTGAGCCATCAGTACATGTCAAGGAGAGAAACATTTTCTCTCCCGAGGTGCTTGGAGAAAACCATCTTTGAGGATTATGTACCATTTTAAAAACAATTCCAAATGTCGGTGAGACTGTCTGTTAAGATAGATGTGTGAAACATTCAACTTGGCTGCCTTGAAGGTCAATGCTTATAAAGGTTAATTCATCATTTTCAACATTAAGGGTATGCAAAAGAAGGAGAAAAAGATGAAGGAAACAACAAAGATGAATGGAAGAAGGAAGAAGGAAGAATAAGAGAGTAACAGAAAAAAGAGTAATTGGCTCAAGTGATGGAAGAACAAGGAGGAAAAAGGAAAAAATATTTTATCTGCCTTACCTCTTCTCCGTAACAAACAACGAATTCCCTGTGACAATAGTTTAACAGATAGCAATGACGAGATGTACCTAGAAAAGTTCCTAATTCCAGCCCAACCTGATCTTCTCGGAGGAGTCTGCCCAAGGTCACATGAGGTCAATGACAAGAGCTCCCTCCATCCACTCAGCCTAAGGGAACTCAGTCATTGTTGAATTATTGAAGGAGCCCCAGAGGATGCTTTAAACAATCACACAACAGTCCTGATCCATCTTAAGACATTTAAAAAAAAATTGGTAAATTTGTTGGAGACAGGTGAAATTTCACCAAGGATGAGTGTTTCCCCAGCCTGCTAGGGTAGCTGAGAATCACCAGCCAGTGTTCTTCAAAATCTGTGTGAGCCCAGAGCATCTCGGAAGGCCACCATCTGCCCAGATGTCTCGAGGACACGGTGTCCCTCCGTCGCTGCTTCAGGGAAGTTGAGTGTGTGGGGTCGCCATAGCAGGACAGCAAGCGTGCATTTGTATCTTCTCTCTATAGATTTTTTTCTTCCTTCCCACTTCTAACTGGTAGCCAGTGTTGCGTTTTGCCTTCACAGGTTTTAGAAAGTGGAAAATCTAGAGCTGTGTTTCTTTTTATCTTTGATGAAGCCTAAATTAGTTGATGAGATTAAGCTAGGGGTCTGAAAAGAGTGACGGAGACAGGGAGTGCCTTTAGGACAGCAAGAAGGGAGCAAGAGGTGCTGGGTCCTCCTTAGGAAGAGGCCTGTGGCTTCTGTCTGGACCTGGGTCTGGGTCTCTGTGGTTTTCCATGGAGGAGGCCAGAGCTCAGAGGGGACACCTGTGAGGTACAGAAGGACTCTGGGCATAGGACCCACAGAAAACTTGGGGCAGAGACAGTGGGCATCTCAGGGGGACTGGTGGTCCCTGGGTCTAGTGGCTTCTCTACACTTTGATGCTATTTCCAACCAGGTATCCAGGGCCACTGTGCATACCTGTGTGATCTATGTCCTGCACAAAGAAGTGGCTGGATTCCAGCCTTCACTCATCTCACTAAGCTATGCCCCATAGCACAGGTGTACCTCCTCCAAGAAGAGCTGCCCTTTCCCAGCATCCAGAAAAGTGCCTTATGGCCTGGCAGTGCCCCTGCTGGTACCTCAGCCCTGCCTGAGAGACAGTGCATCTCCAATGACTACGCATCAATTTCCCATCGCTAGAGGACGACGGGGGGCTTCCCTGGTGGCTCAGTGGTAAAGAACCCACCTGCCAGGGCAGGAGACCCAAGCGATGTGGATTTGATCCCTGGTTTGGAAAGATCCCCGGGACTGAAAAGAAATAAAAATGGCAACCCACTGCAGTATTCTTGCCTGGAAGATCCCAGGGACTGAGGAGCCTAGCAGCCATGGTTCACGGAGTCACAAAGAGTCTGACACAACTTAGTGACTGAAATAGAAGCCACAGAGGAGTATGGGAGGCACTTGCAGCTGGACGTAGGTGCTTAAAGAAAGAAAGCAGTGGAGTACCAGTTGTAGACAGAAATTCATACCCTCTCCACTGGACACAGCAGCCAGCCTGTTTCACATCCCAGTCCCAGGCCAGCAAGGCTGTCTGCATCTCAGAAGTGCGTCATCCGAGGCCGTGTCCCTGTAGAGACACAACAGGAGATGCAGATGTCTCAGTAGTTCTCGCTCCCAGGGAGGCGGCCATGGGGACTTATTAGCTGTGACTCCACCTGAGTAAATTAGATGCCCTCAGACCCACCCTGGAGGCCAGCAGCTGGCATGAGGGTGGAAGACCGTCTCCCATGAAAGCAGCGCCGTGTCCGGGAGGCAGTTCTGTGTGTCCTGAGGCACACACAGGCCGCCATTCACCCGGGGGATCCAGAGCGGATACTGTCCCACCTCCTTGGCCCAGGACCCCTGGTCTCTGACCCACGCAGATCTCAATCAGCCAGAGTTATTCCACTGTGTCCAGGCTCTGTCTTCCTTCAAAATCCCTAATTGTGTGAAAGCCAACATTCCCTTGAGCCACGGCCCCCACCTCCACGACTGGACCGTCCCATCTCCCCCTTCTGACTCCCTCACCGCTCCCAAATGTGTGTCGCGTTTAGTTTCTCTTAATGAACTGTGCCAATCATTAAGGAAATGCTGCTGGAACCTTATTACTCTTGGCGATCTTCCACTCATTAGCCAGCAAGCCAAACAAACATTGCCATTTATCACTGCTTCCAACCTCCAAGTCCAGCCAGGCACTTCGAGATCCCATCAACTTTCCCATCCACCCCACTGAGAAAACACAGTCGGGCCAGTGCTCAAGAAACATAAAAAGATGTTAATATTGTACCAATAACCGTGAGCAGAGCTGCACGCCAATGATTATACATCCGTTTCCTGCCTCTGGTCTCTTCCCCAGACTCTCCGTGGAATAAGTAATTAGAGGAAGAGTCATGTGACCCATAGCCAACAATAGGGATGCGTTTGAATTCCCCAGTGGTGAACTCTTTGAAATGTACACACACTGTTTTGTTTTTGTTTTTTTTTTTTCCAAACTTTAAACTTTTTATTTTGCATTGGGGAGGCAGGGGCAGTGCTTCCCTGGCGGTTCAGACAATAAAAAAATCTGCCTGCAATGCAGAAGACCCAGGTTCAATCCCTGGGTCAAGAAGATTCCCTGGAGAAGGGAATGGCTACCCACTCCAGTATTCTTGCCTAGAGAATTCCATGGACAGAGGAACTTGGTGGGCTACTGTCCCTGGGGTCTCAAAGAGTTGGACTTGAATGAATGACTAACACACGTAGTCGATTAACAACTGTTAATTTGTGATAATTTCAGGTGGACAGAGAAGGGACTCAGCCATACATATACATGTATCCATTCTCCCCTAAACTCTGCACCCATCCAGGCTGGCACCAAACATTGATCTGAGTTTCCTGTGCTCAATACAGTAGGTCCTTGATGGTTACCCATTTTGAAGATAGCAGTGTGTACCTGTCCATCCCAAACTCCTTAAATATTCCTCCCCACCACCTAGCAACCATAAGTTTGTTTTTCTGTGGGTCTTTTTCTGTTTTCTAAGTGAGTTCATTTGTATCATTTCTTTTTAGATTCCACATAAAAGGGATGTCATAAGATATTTCTCCTTCTCTGACTTCACACACTGTTTTTGTTGATGTGATTAAATATCCCTTTTGAATTGTATCTGAGTTTTGGCAGGAGGTTGGGCGTGATCTCAAACTAAGCTGAGATCTCATTACTATGAACCACTTGTACTAATAAAACTTCATCCTTGATGTTGCACGCAGTGACCCCTTGGTAATATCAAGGCAAAGATCCAGGGTGTCACAGGGGTCCCCCCAGGAAGCAGAAGCTAGAGACACCCTAACTGACTACAACACCCAGAAAGAATCTACTCTGATCTGACCCAGGGAAAATAACGTCCAAACTCTCCAATTCCTTTCAGCCTTTGAGGGGGAAAATGCATTTAAAAAGAAAACCTAATTACATTCATCGCCAACAAAGCAAATTTAGATATGAAGAACCAGCTAAGTTTTTCTTCTGCTCTTTCCGCCACTTCTGGTGCTTCTTACAAAACCACATCAGACAAGTGAAACCCCCACTGAATAAGCAGAAGTGAATTTACATTAGGCCAATGAAAACAGCACACGCTAATTCTGGAAACTCACATGAGGTCACTTTGGCTTCATCCTCTGTCTCTTTATGTAAAGCAAACAAACGCCTTCTTTTGTTTGCTCGGTTCTGTGACTAGATGCTGCTGGTTGACTGTGTCCAAAGAATGCTGGTAGGATTAGGAAATGCCCACTCTGCTTCAAACTGCAACCTCAGTCCACTACTGCAGCCCCTACTTACAGAGAGTGTTCCTAGGGTACAGAAGCCCTTGAGCATCCAAAACCAAGGAGTGTCCAAGAAGGGAAAAGTAAGAAGGGCCACATGCCCAAGACCGCAGGTGGAAATAGACACGCAGATGAAAGGCCCTGACGTGGGTCTTCTTCACAAAGGATGTTGAAAACAAGACCAATTGCGCATGAGGGCAGGGTGTCCCAGGTTTCAAAGCACTTTCTTATTTCATTTGCTCCTCACACAGGCTCTGAGAGGTTGTTTGGGCAGGTGTTATGCCCATTTTACAGATGAGAAACTGAGGCTGAGAAAAAGCAGATGACTTGTGTGAAATCCTGGGGCCATTAAAGAAAAATAGAAGCTTTGATCCAAATCCCAGTGCCCTTCCTGCTGTTCCCATGAAGGATGATGGTGGTGGGAAAGACAGGATGCAGTTGTGGGTAAACTCAGCCCTGGGTTCTGATTGAGAAAGGACTGCTCGCTCCTGCCTGGCTTGGGGAGCCCCCCTTGTGACCAGGGCACTGGAGGGAATAACACTGTGCCAAGGGCACGTGGGCAGTGGTCCCTGGAGACACCTGGAGGCGGAAAGGCATCAGCCCCACTGGAGTGGCTCACCTTGGATCAAGCACCTCAGGCCGCATGGAACTCGTTATCTTAGGGGCCTGTTTCAGTGGAGAATTAAGAGGTCAGGGAAGGCTTTGAGTAATGATATGGTCAATTGATGCAAATTGGATTATTAAGAAGGGAGCCAGGACTCTGAGGGCTTTTCCCCTTGTGCTTGGGGGTGATGCCGGGAGGAGCGACTCAGACACTAATCCTCAGATGGGCTGATGGGGCTGAACCAAAGGGGAGTTTTCCATGCAGACCATTTTTGTGGTTTTGATAAATAATCCCCTGGGAACAATTGAAAACACTTTGGCACTGGGACAGGGCTGACATTAGTGATAGAATCCTAACTCTTTTTTTTTCTTCCACTCCTACTTTTGAGTCTTTGGAATATAGCCTTTGGAATAGATTCATTTACAGCCTTTTGGAATAGATTCATTTCTGACTAATTTAAAAAAGAGAAACAGAATAGTAAGACTTCCATGAGTTACATTTCCAATAGGCTATGCTCACCTCATAGCATGTATGGTTTGCTAAGTTGCTTCAGTCGTGTCTGGCTCGCTATGATCTCATGGACTGTAGCCTGCCAGGCTCCTCTGTCCATGGGATTCTCCAGGCAAGAATATTGGAGTGGGTTGTCATGCCCTCCTCCAGGGGAACTCCTGAGCCAAGGATCGAATTAGCATCTCTTATGTCTTCTGCATAGGCAATGTATGGTCTGGATCTGTCTCAAGGTCTTTACTTCAATATCAGTTTCTTTCTTATATATATATATATATATATATATATATACACACATATACATCTAGTATAAATTTCTTTGCACCAGGGAGATTCTTATGCACTGATTTTTTTTTTTATCAAAGTGCCAATAGGGAAGAAAAAGGTGGAGAGGAGATGTGATAAAGTTGTAGGGACGGAGCAAATAGTTCTCCATACAAGGCAAACAAAACAGGGAAAACCCCAAGAAAAGGGCTCCCCCTGCATTATGTGCCTTGGTGATAAAAGCAAATGGAAATTTTCAATTAACTTGATGGAAAATCATTGTAAAGCAGTGATATTCCAATAAAAAACAATAAAAGAATAAAATGAATATCTACAAGGATATTTTGTATAGCCAATATTTTATAAAAACTATAAATGAAGTATAACCTTTAAAAATTGAATCACTATGTTGTGCACTTGAAACTCATGTAATACTGCAAATCAACTACAAGTCAATAAAAAAAAAAGATATTAAAATCTTTAAAAAGTGAATGGAAAGAAGGACACTGAGCAGAAATCTAGGAGAACAGGAATAAAGGGAAGTACTAAGTACCTTAGGGCTTCCCTGGCGGCTCAGTGGTAAAGAATCTGCCTGCAGTGCAGGGGACGTGGGTTTCATCCCTGACTTGGGAAGATCCTCTGGAGGAAATGTCAATCTCCTCCAGTGCTCTTGCCTGGAGAATCCCATGCACAGAGGAGCCTGGCAGGCTACAGTCCATAGAGTTGCAAAGAGTCAGACATGACTGAGCAACTATACAACAATCAGTACCTTGGGGAAGAAAAGGATTGAAATCTGAATCATTCCAGTGGGGAACACCAAAACCCAAAGCCAGGCACTCTGTGTATAACTAAGGAAGAAAGTTCAAGAGCGGATTAAAGAAAGTCCTAAAGACTGGGGTCATCGGTCTCTCCCCCAGATGACCAAGCACTCAACCATCAGCAAGTGAATGAGTCCAGACCCTCCAGCCCACCATCTCCCCCATCACAACCTTGTACATTCTTCTTCCCAAATTATCTCCCTATTAAGTATGTCTGACACACACCACGCAGGCTCCCTGGACAGCCACAATCTAAAATAAACAATGGTGAGGAAGGCTCCCGTGATACCGTCCGGTTCTAATCACCATAGGATTTCATGGTCCTTGTTAACTTGCTATCAGCAGCCACTGAGCTGAGTACCGCTTAGTCCAGTTAATCCCTCCCTGGACAGTAGGAAGGTTTCTCAAGTAAAAGCTGTAAATCTTGGCTGCTCCCACTCTGGACGTCCAGCTCATTAGAGCAGCTAGAGATGCATGGAGCTTATAATGACAGATCGTCCGCCACGCGTCTGACAGTGGGGTCCAGGCACCGTCTAAACACACCCCCAGTTGGGGGAGGAGCGTTTCCCTTTTTGGGATTCCAAGACCCAGAGACGGTCAGGAGAGGCTCCAGGTCAACTCTGCAAAATTCAGAGACATTCCTAAGGGTTCCGTGGTCCTCCCTCCTTCCCAGCGGAGAGGAACCAAGACACAAGACATGTTTCCCCAATGGGGAAGCAGGTGGAGGCCCAGAAAATGGTTCAGAATCCCCATGGTGGGAGAAGAAGGAATCTCTTGTGATCTGTTGATAGAAGACACAGCTGCTTTGTCACTAGTCTCCTTCCCAGGATGTAAACACTGGAGCCGCCTCTCAGCTTCTCCCTCGGCTCTTTCTTCCTTGCTAATACCTGCCTATACTTTCCCTATGACATCCGCTGCTCTCCCAACCCCAGCATCCCAGTCTCAGTTCAAATTCTTCACCTCTGATGGGAACTGGTGCCACTGCTTGTTTTTTTTTCTAAGATTTTTTTTAATATGGGCCATTTGTTGTTGTTGATAAGCCTTTTTTAAATTTGTTACAATATTGCTTCTGTTTTATGTTTTGGGGTTTTTTGGGGGGAGCCATAAGGCATGTGGGGTCCTAGCTCCCTGACCAGGGCTGGAATGCACATCCCCTGTGTTGGAAGGTCAGGTCTTAAGCGCTGGACAGTCAGGGATGTCCCACCATTGCCTTTCTTCTCCCTTCTGCTATCTCATCCCATCCTTCATGCTAACCTCTTCCTAAGGCAGAACTTTCTTCCCTTCTTGATTAACCTTGCAAACAGTGGCACCTCTTCCCCTGCTTCTAAAATCTAATCACTTCGTTGCGGCATCAAAGGCTCTCCGTCACCTGGCCCGTGTAGATTTCTGCGGTACAGCCCACAGCGCTCCTGCAGATGACCTTTACCGCAGGAGTCCCCTGCGCCCATACCAGATTTCCCTGCCTTGTGTCTCTGCCTGGCTTTGCTCTCTCTCTCTGGCTTGTCTGTAGCCCCAGGTCACACAGGATTACCGTGCCCCTGAAACATAGTCTGAATTGAGATACACAGGTCCTGAAACATGGTAGGAAAGAAAGAAAACAAAATCTCGCTTTTATAACCAAATCAACATGTGCTATAAGATTTCCAAGACCGAACACACAAAATGCTTTCCCCAGTAGCTCAGCGGAAAAGAATCCACCTGCCGATACAGGAGACGTAGTAGGTTTGATCCCTGGGTCGGGAAGATTCCCCTGGAGAAGGAAATGGTAACCCACCAGTATTCTTGCCTGGAGAATCCTCATGGACAGAGGAGCCTGGTGGGCTACAGTCCATGGGGTCACAAAGAGTCGGACATGACTGAGTGACTAACTCACATGTTATATATTATTTTACTTATATATAAAATTGAGAGTGTGAAAGATTTATGTTAAGGAGTCAGCTCATACAACT
The DNA here is from genome assembly GCF_014754425.2 of Oryx dammah. Taxonomy (NCBI): domain Eukaryota; kingdom Metazoa; phylum Chordata; class Mammalia; order Artiodactyla; family Bovidae; genus Oryx; species Oryx dammah. The sequence goes on from NW_024070192.1 coordinate 29,948,369, forward strand.
GTGGGGTGGTCATGTGTGAAATTGGTAGGGCAAGCTGGCCAGCTGGAAATTCAGGTAAGAGTTCACATGGGAGTTGTAGGGAGAATATCTTCTTTGGCAAACCTTAGTCTTTGCTTTTGAGGCCTTCAACTTAGAAGGCCCACCCATATTATAGAGAGAAGTGTGTTATACTCAAAGTCTAAAGTGAGGGAAGGAGTTTCCACTTAAAAGCCTCAAGCCCATGGGGGCAGGAGGAGAGATGTGACTTTCAGGACCCACAAGCACAGATGAGTGGTTGGCATGCATCCCCCCACAAAGTGCTTCCTCCCGCCACGGGAGGGCTTCTGCCTCTCTCTCCTGGGGCAGTCCCTCAGAGATCTGGCCGGAGTCCACGTGTGGTCCCGTGTTTCTCTGAAACAGCCTGAGGAGATGCGTGTCCATTGCTTGGAGCTACGACCACCACTTCAACAGAAGCCCCCACCACCACTTCCACTTCCTGATGTCCACTCGCTGCCTCACACCCGAGCATCCAGTCTTCATCCCGTCGCCTAGATTTGAGTGTCCTCGAATACAGCTTCCCAAGATTCCTAACATCTTGATCTCTGCTTTGCTGGTCTCAGTATTCTCTCTTCTGGGGAAAAAAAAAAGCTGTGCGGAAAGGGAAATTAACAGTTGATGAGTTCTAACAACAGAATCAGCACTGGTGCATTTTCAATTAATCCCAACAGCCTCTGAAGCTCAGGGAGGCAAAGTAACTCTATTAGTCTGAATTGTTTTCCATGGAAACGATAGAAACTTAAGTTAAACTAGGGAAACCCGAAAATGGTATGTTGTCTCCATTGCTGAAAAGTTCGAAGATGGAGCTGATAGATCAGCCAGGCTGACCCAGCATTTCAGAGGAGGCCCTGGGAATTTGTGACTTTCTGTTTCTCAACTCTATTTTCCTTTGTATCGGCTACATTGATAAAAGTGGCAGAAAAAGCCACTGGAGCCCTAAGTTTGCATTGTCCAGACAGCTGGCAGTCCAAGCAAATGGTAATAATAACAGTAATGATGTCTCCTTTCTTAAAAGTTCCTGCAAAATCCCTACGGCTGGTTCTCGTTAGGCCAGAGTGGGTCCCATGACTATTTTGGAGAAAGGATAGGGTTAGCCTCCCCAAGACCACATGACTTAAAGATGGGGAAGGATGCTTTCCCCAAACAGAAAATATGTTTTCTCCAAACATATTTTTAAATGTGTTTATCGTCCTCCTCTTGTAGGTCTTGTAGAAAGAACTGATGCTTTTTTTTTTTAGGGAGCTAAAATATTGCCTTTTTTTTTTTTTTTTTGCTTTTTTTAAAATTTATTTTTTATTTTTTTACTTTACAATACTGTATTGGTTTTGCCATACATTGACATGAATCCATCACAGGTATACATGAGTTCCCAACCCTGAACCCCCCTCCCACCACCCTCCCCATGTCATTTCTCTGGGTTATATGGCTCTGCTGATAAAGAACTGATGCTTTTGAACTGTGGTGCTGGAGAAGACTCTTGGGAGTCCCTTGGACAGCAAGGAGATCAAACCAGTCAATTCTAAAGGAAATCAACCCTGAATATTCATTGGAAGGACTGATGTTGAAGCTGAAGCTCCAATATTTTGCCCATCTGATGCGAAAAGCCGACTCACTGGAACAGACCCTGATGCCGGGAAAGATTGAGGGCAGGAGGAGAAGGAGGTGGCAGAGGATGAGATGGTTGGATGGCATCACTGACTTAATGGACCTGAATTAGAGCAGGCTCTGGAGATTGGTGACAGATAGGGAAGCCTGGCGTGCTGCAGTCCCTGGGGTTGCAAAGAGCTGGACACGACTTAGCGACTGAACAACAACAAATCATCCTCCTCAAGACAAAGAGGAAGATTGACTGGGGAATGGCTCCCATACCAGGGGCTGCAGAAAGGACTGCAGCTAATATTTTAAGACTTTCCATTATACATATGTTTAAAGCACTCAGTTCTTCCATCTGGTCCCTCCATGGGACACATGTTCTTGTGGCTGGGTGGTCACATCTTGGTACCTGCCCATCTCTGTTCTGAAAATCACTACCAGCCATAAGCAAAGGATTTTAAAGACTGGCTCTGGAGTGGGGTGAGGCAATGGGGAAGAAGAATTAGTCTCGCTACAGGATTTAAACTAGAGCATCCAAACTCAAACTTCCTTTATCCCATTTCAAATATTTGCTCTGCAAAACAGTATTCTCTTGTGAAGCGACAAGTAGAAAAGTTTTCATGATCAAATAAGGTTTGGAAATTAATACTTTATATCCTCCTTCTTGAAGACTCCCCCAAACTCTAGGAAGTTCTTCAAAGAGGAACCAGTTGAACTCTTTTGATGCACTGTTTACCAAATTGCTCTGTCTTCAAAACACTCTTTATAAGAGACAAATATTAACATCTTCAGAACAAAATGATACATAATGAGAAATACTGATCTGAGGGAGTACCAGTATACCAAGGCCATGGGTTTTTGGATAGTTCAGCAGGTAAAGAATCCACCTGCAATGCGAGACACACTGGAGACTTGTGTTTGATCTCTGGGCTGGGAAGACCACTTGGAAGAGGAAATGGCAATCCACTGTAGTATTTTTGCCTTAAAAATCCCATGGACAGAGGACCCTGGTGGACCACAGTCCAAATGATTACAGAGTTGGGCACGACTGAGCAACTAAGCATGGCGTGGCATGGATCAAGTTGAGCATATGGAAGAAGCTCTCCAGTAGATTCAAGTCTTTGGGTAACACCTAAGGATTATTGTTTTTGTTCCATCGCTAAATTGTGTCTCACTCTTTGTGGCTCAATGAACTGCAGCACCCCAGGCTCTCCTGTCCTTCAGCATCTCCCAGATTTATTTTTACCTGATGGTGATGTTGCAAAGGTGTGAGTGATACAGGAAGAAGGAAAGCAAAGGGAGGGAGGCATTCTCCTGCCTGCTGAGTGTCTGAGAGGCAGCAAAGCAAGGGCAGGAGGAAGGGAATCCCCTCGTTCCCTCCTGGAAAGAGAAAACACAAACACCTGGGCTGTCACCTTGAGAACTACCTTGTCCAAATCTAGACTTCACCCGTAATATCGATCACAAAGGCTTATATTTTCACTCATAAGGTCACTCTTCTCTCTGTATGTCCATGGGCCCCTAATTAAAACCAGACCCCAAGCTGTATGTAAGCTGTGATGAAAATAGTCCTCACTTACATACAGGATTCTTGGGACCAAGAATAATTCAGGAAACCAAATATGTGTGTGAAGATGAATGAACAAGGATATTCATTGCCTCATTACTTGGAAGGAAGAAAACTGCTCAGCAATATGGAAATAGTTAAATAAATTATAGTGTATTTGTATTATATATTGCAGCTATTTAGAGTTATTGATCCTGAGGAATGTATAGTGGAATGGGAAACTGTCTATACAAGTATATGCCTTGTAAAAAGCATGATAAAAAGTACACAATACAACTCCAATTTGACTAAAAAAGGGATAATGTGTTTAAATATATATATATGCATGTGTGAGTCTGTACATCTGTATACACACATTTGCTCCTACACATGTCTATTGGGAAATACTTTTAAAAGGCTAACTGTGTTTTTGTCTTTGTGGTGGGATTGTAGATATATTTATTTATTATTTATACATTTCCTAATCTTCTAAATTTTCTGCAGAAAGTCTCTATCATTTTTATAAATGGAGAAAAAAATCTCATCATAAAAGATATGAAACCCCCGTTCTGCCAGGGATCAGATTTTCTTATCTCAATATGCACTGAAAATAACTGGTTTCACCCAAGGATCAAGTGTCTCTGAAATACTCCCACCAGGCTTCCTTCCTGCTCCCCATTCTGTTGTTTGTTATTGTTCAGTCACTCAGTCGTGTCCAACTCTGCATCCCCATGGGCTGCAGCATGCCAGCTTCCCTGTCCTGCACCATCTTCCAGAGTTTGCCCAAACTCATGTCCATTGAGTTGGTGATGCCATCTCACCATCTCATCCTATGCCACCCACTTCTCCTCCTGCCCTCAACCTTTCCCAGCATCAGGGTGAAAACCCAAATGAAGATAATGGGAGAAAAATCACACGGAGCTGCCACGTCAGCTCCTGTTTTCCATCCAGATAATGCTTTGCGGGCACAGAGGGGAACAGAAGCCATGGACCACTTCCACTGGCCGTCTCAGTTTTGCACACTGGGCCCCTTTCTGCTCATGTGCCTAGATGGCCAAGATGCCGTGTTCATGTTCTTCTCCCGCAGCGTCCACCTGGCACGAGCTACATGGCTGATGTTACCCGCATGTAATGAGTGATCCCGAGTAGGGTTAGAGTGTGGTGCAGGTTTCACGAATATCCTTGGGAAGAAAGGAACTTGCTCTGTGTTCCCTGAGACCTGTGGTCTTTCAGGAGCCCTGTCTTGAATCTCATCGCTTGAAAAGCGTCCTGCAGCTCCCTTCTCCACCCCCAAATCACATGCCAGCTGCTGGCAAACACCTGTGTCCCGAGGAATGGTCTAGTGGTCACCCCCACAGACTTTTCTGGCCTCTTTGATTGATCCCCACTGGTTACTTGGGAGGAGAAAAGGGGGTGTCCCATAGTTGGGCCGTGGGTTCACATTCATTGCCCTGAAGCAGGGTTGGATACTGCAGAGTGACAGCTGTGTGCGTGATCAGGAGATTCTCCGCTGGAAGCAACGCATTACCTGGAAGGGTGAGGAGGGGTCGGAGGCGCAGCTGGAACAGATGCAGAGCAGACAAGAAACACACCAACAAACAAAAAAGCCTTTCAGATTATACTGAAAGCAGCCAGACTGTTTTCATTCACAGACAGCACGATCATCTATATATAAAATTCAATGACATGTACAAAAGGTGCCGGCTCAGTGGACATGAATTTGAGCAAACTCTGGGAGATAATGAAGGACAGTGAAGCCGGGTATGCTGCAGTCCATGGGGTCACAAAGAGTCAGGACCTAGCAACTGAAAACACACACAAAGCTACTAAACTAGTACACGAAGGATACAAGCTTGATATACACAAATCAGCTGTGTTCTGTATATTAGCCATGAGCGATCAAAAGGGAAATTAAAAACATCCTTTAAAGCATCATCAAAAAATATGAAATATTTCAGGGTAAATCAGACACAGTAAGTGTGAGAAGTTTATATGAAAACTTCTTGCTGAGGGAAATTAAAGAAGATCTAAGTAAATGGGAAGGTATATTGTTAAGAGGTCAGTTCTCCCCAAATTGATCTATAGATTTAACACAATTCCAAGAAAAATCCCCACAGATGTTTTCATGGAAATTGACAAATTCTAAAGCTCTATAGAAATGTTGAGCACCTAGAGTAGCCAGAACAACTTTAGAAAGAACAAAAATTTATTATAAAACTACATTTGTCGAGGCAGTATAGTACTGGCAACCAGAGAAACAAATAAACCAATGGAACAGAATTAAGAGTCCAGAAGTAAGCCCAGCAGTATTAAGAAAATTGACTTTCAGCAAAGGTGCAAAGGCAATTCAGTGGAAAAAAGAACGTCTTTACAACACATGGTGCTGGAACAATTGGATATCCATATGCAAAACAACTTCAATCCATTCCTTAAGCCATGTGTAAAATTTTACTCAAAATGGATCACAGACCTAACTGTAATATCCACAACTGTAGAATTTCCAGAAGACAAGGTAAGAGAAAATTTTTGCAAACATGAGTTAATAATTCTACAGTGAATAATCTGTACACAGTATTTTGTTCTGTTGGATGTGTGTCTTCAGGGTAAATTCCTAGAAGTAGCATTGCTGGGTTGAAGGGTAACCAGGTTTGTAGTTTTGTTAGATATTGTTAAATTCCCCACCATAGAGGTTGGACTATTTTGCATTCCCACCAGCAGCATGTCTGAAAAACTCATTTGGGGTTTCTTTGTTAAAAGAGTTGGTTGGGATTTACCCTCAGAAATTTATTTTCAAATAGTCTGGGGCGAGGCCAAAGCATCAGGAGTTGTTAAAAACGTGTAGATGATCGTGTATAACCAAAATTGAATCTTATACACAGTATTTTGTTCTGTAGGAGAAATTGAATGCAAAAGACTTAACTCTGAAATGTAGAAGACAGAGAAGGAAAAGGAGAGCCTGAAAAATGAGACAGAGATGATGCGTACAGAGAGAAGGGATGGGGGAAAGAGAGCAGCATGCCAGAGAAGACCAAGGGCAAGAACAGACAAAAGCTGTCAGGAGCACCCAGTGTCCGCGACACACTGTGATGTATCATGAGAAATACATATTTGGTCTCCGTCCCAGTTTCTGGGACAGAACACTTAAAACCCTTGGAATTTCCTAAGAGATGAGAGCTATAAAGGTGTCTTTCATTATGTTAATGAGGTGACTCTTGGAAAGTACCTAAGGGTGGGGGCTGCCAGGGGGACCAATCCAGTGACTAGAGAGATAAAAGCTTTAGTCTCACCCCAACCTCCAGGGAGAGCAGAGGGTCTAGATTGAGTTCAAGCACTGGGGGGCAATGATGTAACCGATGATGCCTGCATAATGTTGTTGTTCCGTTGCTCAGTCGTGTCCGACTCTTTGCCACCCCCTGGACTAGCCTAGCATGCCAGGCTCCTCTGTCCATGGAAGTGTCCAGGTAAGAATACTGGAACGGATTGCCATTTCCTCCTCCAGGGGATCTTCCTGGACCAGGGATGGAACCTGCCTGCATTGGCAGGCTGATTCGTTACCACTGAGGCACCTGGAAGCCATGCCTGTGTATACAGCTTCCATTAAAGACCCAAAGGAGTTCAGAAAGACCCAGGGTTGGATCTGGGGAGAGCAGCATGATCAGAGAGGGCTCAGAAGCTCTGCATCCTTTCCCCACGCCCCGACCTCGGGCATCACTTCCACTGTCTGCTCCTGACTTACATCCTTTTGGAATAAAACAGCAATCTAGTGAGTCCGCAGGTTCTCTGAGTTATTGGAGTTACTGGACCACTTATTTACTCCCAAAGAGAAAGTCATGGGAACTTCCTACCTGTGGCCTGTTTGTCAGAAGTCCTAGGTGATAAACTGGATTTGCAATTGGTGTCTGAAGTGGGAGTGGGACTGAGTCCATAACCATGGAATCTGATGCTGTCTCCAGGTACATAAAGCTGGAGTCTAGTTCAACTGAAGGACATTCAGCTGGTGTCTAAGAATCACTGAGTAGTGTGGGGGGGAACCCCACACATTGAGATTGACTGCATAATCTTAATGTCACTAAGTTAAGTAGAATGGGTATAAAAAATTCCCATGGGAGGGACTCCCCTGGTGGTCCAGTGGCTAAGAGTCCACGCTCCCAAGGCAGGGGGGCCTGGGTTGCATCCTTGGTCAGGGAAATAGATCCTGCTTGCTGCAACTGAAGATCCTGCTAAGACCTGGCACAGCCAAATGAATAAATATTGAAAAAAAAAACTGCCCATGGAATCTACTCTCATGCAGGCTGCAACAGGTCTTATAAGAGGTGTCCTAGTGTGGGGATGGGAATGGGAGCCAGGATGAAGTGAGTTGAGAAGGGGAAGGGAAGTAAGTTGATCTAGACAGTAAGTTCAGAAAACTCCTAATAGAGTCTAAAGGTGAGATCATTTTTTAAAGGAGGAGAATGTTAAAAAAAGATGTTTATAAGTGAAGGCGATGGATGAGCTTGAGAAGAGATTGGCTGTTCAGGAGAAATAAAAGATAACTCATACTATAATGTTCCTAAGAAAGAGGAAGAGGATGAGGTCTGAAGCATGCTTAAAGAATTGGTTTCCATCAGGAAAAGAAACAGCTCCCCAGTAGAACAGGAGAGAAGGAAGACCAGAGGGTACAGATCAGATTGTCTGGTAGGACCAGGATTGTCGAGGCTTGGATAGCAGGATGGTTGAACTATTCCTACCTAATTGTGTCTGTTCTCTGTGAAGCACAAAATAAGGGGTTCTGCTCAGAGATTGTGAGGAGGTTGGGAAGCTGGGAGTTGGAGGAGACTGGAGAAGGCTTCGATCAGCTGCTACAGAGAGTCAGAGTACCAAAGACATGTGAAAGATGGTCGAGCATTCAAGGTCAACAGTCACGAATATATGATGGTAAATCCACCCTGTTGTGTTCTTCTCCAGCTGCTCACATACAGGAAGAGAGAAAGTGTAGAGTGGATTTCTCTAGGATTGGAGGTCAGCCAGACGGAGCATGACCAAAGTCCAAAGAGAACTGGCAATAGAGCAGTTGAAATAATGGCCACGACATCTAAGTGGGGTAGATATCGACAGGAAGGAAGAAGAGGGAAAACAGAAAATAAAGGGACTGGAGGTCACAATGAGATAAAAAGTGACTTAAGGGGTTTTCTTTAAAAAGCCAAGCTGGTTGAGACTTCCCTGGTGGTCCAGTGGCTTAGATTTCACCTTCCAATGCAGGGGGTGTGGGTTCCACTCCTGGTTGGGGAGTTAAGATCCCACATGCCTCGCAGCCAAACAACCACAACGTAAAACAGGAGCAGTATTATAATACATTCAGGAAAGACTTTTTAAATGGTCCACATCAAAAATAAAAAATCAAGAAAAAAATAATGAATTTTAAAAAATATCTGAGCTGGAAAGGGTGAAAGGTGTGGTCAGTAGAGGGTCCCTGCGTTAGTGACACTGGAAATGATGCTGAGACTCAGACAGATGGCAAGTCACAGAAGTCCCTGGAGAGAAACTTAAAGATGGAAAACGTCAGTGTGTTAGATGAGTATGTTTGATACGTGAACTTTGTTTTCTCCTCCCTTTAGTCATTTGGAAAGTATGCTTCCTGTTTTTATCTCAACCAGTTCTTATTTTGAGGTTTAAAAACTACATCCCGGAACATTTATTTCACCGGTTATCTCTATTAAGAATAAAATAATGTCCCCCTGGGAACAATGAGGAAATTGTATTTTCTCCTATCATTCTCTCTCTTGGTTTTTGTTTTTGTATGACAGGACATTAGACTCGAATTATTATAATTAGAACACGATCCTTTTTCAAATGTTGCTCTTTACACTTCCATTCTGTTTTGTGATCAAATTTATTAACATAAAACAACCATCTGAAGACTGAATTTTCCCTGTGCCTCTTTCAGGGGGTCACTCCCCTGACTGTCACTTTTCTAGAGTTCTGTGTTTTTATTTATTCCACCTTTAACCTAGTGGCTCAGATCGTAGAGAAACTGCCTGCAATGCGGGAGACCCGGTCTTGATCCCTGGATCAGGAAGATTCCCTGGGGAAGGGAATGGCTACCCACTCCAGTATTCTTGCCTGTAGAATTCCATGGAGACGATTGAGCAATTAACACTTTTCCTTTCACCTTTAACTAAACCAAGTCTTTGAGTAACTTTGTTCAGGTTCTAAGTGTGAGATGTACATCTATGAACCGTCAATGATTCAGATATATATATATATTCAGATTCTTTTCCATTTTAGGTTATTACATGATATTGAATATAATTCCCTGTGCCATACAGTAGGTCTTGTTTATCTATTTTATATACCGTAGAATGTATCAGTTAATCCCAAATTCCCAATTCATCCCTCACCCCTCCCCTTCCCTTTTGGTAACAATATGTTTGTTTTCTATGCCTGTGAGTCTGTTTCTGATTTGTAAATAAGTTATTTTGTATTGTTCTATTGATACTTTAATATATTGACTTTTTAAAAGTCTCTCTATAGAAACATCTTAAAAATACGTCACAGTTTGAATCATTCCTTTGTACAACTTACACAGTGCCCAGAGCCTGCAAAATGATCCATACATGGGTGTTACACAGAGCTATTGTATTAACTGTGGAAAAATTAAAAAGCAGGAATTGTCCCTCTTCACATCCTAGAAGTGCTTCCCTGGTGGCTCAGATGGTAAAGAGTCTGCCTGCAGTGCAGGAGACCAGGGATCGATTCCTGAGTTGGGAAGATCCCCTGGAGAAGGAAATGGCAACTCACTCCTTATGCTTGCCTGGAGAATCCCATGAACAGAGGAGCCTGGCAGGCTTCCATCTATGGGGTCACAAAGAGTCAGACACAACTGAGTGACTAAGCACACGAGCAAATCTTAGTTCTGCATTTTTAGGAGGAATTGATGGAATTTATAGGAGACATTGAATGGGAGGAACAAAATTTTTTAAAGACAGAAGATTAAGGTTTATTGAAAGATAAGCATCCATTCCCCTATTTCTTTCTTTCTTTTTTTTTTTTTTACTTCAGATGGGACTAGAACCCCTCATTCCCCTATTTCTTATCATACATTCAGAAATGTATTCATTTCTGCAGTTGAGAATGTAGAGAAAGAAGAGAAAGAGTTTGAGGGGTTTTAAGGTCAGGAAACAGCTCAGTAGATGCGCCACCCTGCCATCCCAGCCACACAGCTCAGAGCAAATTAACATTCCTGGGTCTTTATTTCTTGATCTGTAAGTGAGGAACAACAATACCAGGATGGAAGACTTGGAATTTCTAGTGAGATCATGGATAACTGTAAGAAATGGCACAACACGCACTGGCCCGGCGCCTCCAGGGACACCAGCCTCTGGGACCACCTCCATCTACATCCTCCAGGGCCTGTGACTCAGAGCATCGTTTCCTGGGTGCCGCTGGCTCCTTCTCCTCTATGACAGACCTGGCACACAGACCATGAAGCTCTTCCTCGCAGATGTTCCAGTACACCCGTCCCCACTGGGAACTCCCAGCGGCCTCAGCCCTGCTGACCCAGGGATGTGTAGGCCCATGGCCATCTGTTCCAGTGCCCTGTCCCTGGCAGAGTGACCCCAAGACTCAGGCCACGCTCTCCCATGCTCACTCGTCTCACCCAACCTGTGAAAACACAGGCACCTCTGTTCTCCAACAAGCCGTCTCTGAGCAGAGGACCCGACAAGAAGGGGATATCCTCTCTGGAGATGCAAAATGACTGTTCAGATATTGGGATAATATCTCCAGGTGACCATGTGCATTAATATCAGATCAAGTCCAAACTCAGCGCAACTGCTTTGTTACTTGAGTGCTATCAAAACTGCAGTATTTTATTGTCAATTACTAAAGTAATATCACATTACAAAACATTTGGACTAAAGAAAATAAAAATTACTCCAAATTAAAAAAAAAAAAAGTGGGCAGTTGTGAACGCGTGTATGCTTAGTCACTCAGTCGTGTCTGACTCTTTGTGACCCCATGGACTATAGCCCGCCAGGCTCCTCTGTCCATGGGATTTCCCAGGCAAGAACACTGAAGGGGGTTGCCATTCCCTTCTCCAGGGGATCTTCCTGATCTAGGGATCAAACCCAGGTCTCTTGCCTTTCAGGCAGACTGTTTACCATCTGAGCCACCAGGGAAGTCCCGGTAGTGGTCCTTTAAGAGATATTTCCAAAAATAGCTGAAAGAAGCAAAGCATTCAGAAAAATGTGGTCTCTTTGCCCTCTGGCCTTCCCAGGAGACCTTCTCAAATGCCTCTATGTTGCCTCATGCCCCCAAGAGTGGGGCTATTTATTGCACCCCACACTCCAACAGAGGTTCAATTAAAAATCAGGATCTGGCAGCAAGCACTTGTTTTCTTGTCAGACACATTGTAAATTGCATAAGAACTATTTTGGTGCAATTTACAACACTGGAAATAAAAACACACTCGTGCGACGATTTGTCTGCTGTAGCCCTGGGAAGTCTGGATGCCTGGGCTCCTGGTCCGAAGCTGGAAAGTGGCCAATGAAAGGGCCAAGCTTTGGGTGGAACACATCCAGTGGCGACCACCAGCACCTAGGAGAAGTGCACTCCCCGTCCTCTGGGTGCTGTGTAGGAATGAAATGGTCATATTTATATATAATTGATTTATCTGGCTTAGGTCTTGGTAGCAGCATGAAAAATCTTCGCTCATTTGGTTGTGGCACGCGAACCCTTAGTGGCAGCCTGTGGAATCTAGTTCCCTGACTGGAGAGCGAACCCGAGCCCCCTGCACTGGGAATACAATCTTAGCCACTTGACCACCAGGGAAGTTCTGAACAGTATATTTAAAATATTAAGCACAGCATCTGACACATTGTATTTCACAATTTTTTAAAATTTTATATCAAAATATAGTTTATTTTTCTGGATGCTTTGCTTATTTTGGCCATTTTTGGAAATATCTCTTAAAGGACCACTGCCAGGGCATCCCTGATGGTTCAGATGGTAAAGGGTCTCTGCCTGCAATGCAGGAGACCTGGGTTTGATCCCTGGTTTGGGAAGATCCCCTGCAGAAGGAAATGCAACCCACTCCAGTATTCTTGCCTGAAGAGTCCCATGGACAGAGGAGCCTGGTGGGCTATAGTCGATGGAGTCACAGTCAGACACCACTGAGTGACTGACACATGTAACACATATATAACATAGTTGATTAACACTGTTGTTAGTTTCAGATGTACAGCAGAGTGATTTTATTATACATACAAAAATCTATCCTTCTTCAAATTCTTTTCCCCTATAGTTCATTACAGAGTGTTGAGCAGAGTTCCCTGTGCTATACAATAGGTCCTTCTTGATTGTTTATTTTATATACAATAGTGTGTATATATTAATCCCAACCTCCTAGTTTATCCCTCCCCCTGAGCTTTCCCCTTTGGCAGCAATAAGTTTGATTTTTATGTCTGCGAGCCTCTTGATGAAAGTGAAAGTGGAGAGTGAAAAAGTTGGCTTAAAGCTCAACATTCAGAAAACGAAGATCATGGCATCCGGTCCCATCACTTCATGGGAAATAGATGGGGAAACAGTGGAAACAATGTCAGACTTTATTTTTTTGGGCTCCAAAATCACTGCAGATGGTGACTGCAGCCATGAAATTAAAAGACGCTTACTCCCTGGAAGAAAAGTTATGACCAACCTAGACAGCATATTGAAAAGCAGAGACATTACTTTGCCAGCAAAGGTCTGTCTAGTCAAGGCTATGGTTTTTCCAGTGGTCATGTATGGATGTGAGAGTTGGACTGTGAAGAGAGCTAAGCGCTGAAGAATTGATGCTTTTGAACTGTGGTGTTGGAGAAGACTCTTGAGAGTCCCTTGGACTGCAAGGAGATCCAACCAGTCCATTCTGAAGGAGATCAGCCCTGGGATTTCTTTGGAGGAAATGATGCTGAAGCTGAAACTCCAGTACTTTGGCCACCTCATGAGAAGAGTTGACTCATTGGAAAAGACTCTGATGCTGGGAGGGATTGGGGGCAGGAGGAGAAGGGGACGACCGAGGATGAGATGGCTGGATGGCATCACTGACTCGATGGACGTGAGTCTGAGTGAACTCTGGGAGTTGGTGATGGACAGGGAAGCCTGGTGTGCTGCGATTCATGGGGTCGCAAAGAGTCGGACACGACTGAGTGACTGAACTGAACTGAACTGAGTCCATTTCTGTTTTGTTAAGAAGTTCATTTGTATCAGTTTTCAGATTCCCCATATAAGTGATGTGATATGATATTTGTCTCTCTGTCTGAGACAAATACTTACTTCACTTCATACTTACTTTGCTCAGTATGATAACTTCTAGTTTCATCCATATTGCTGGCACTTGTATTTTAATAGAAGCAGAGAGGATTGGAGGAGGCTGACTTTAATAATAATAACAGAAGTGATGGTACTGATAGTAGTCATAAATCCTGAACTAGAGTCAGGAAGATGTAATCTGTCCAATCTGTCTTCCCAGAGTCCAGGAAGGCTTAGTAAAGACACAGAAAGGCAGATTTTAAAAATAGGATAGAGTACTCATGGGAGTACTTCCCAGGTGGGGCTAGTGGTAAAGAACCCACCTGCCAGTGCAGGAGACGTAAGAGACACAGTTCAGTCCATAGAGTCACAAAGAGCTGGACACGACTGAGCTATAATCAACAGCTATATGTGTATATACACACATACAGTTGTTGTTCAGTCACTCAGTTGTGTCTGATTCTTAGAGGCCCCATGGACTGCAGCTCACCAGGCTTCCCTGTCCATCACCAACTCCTGGAGCTTGCTCAAACTCATGTCCATCAAGTTGGTGATGTCATCCAACCATCTCATCTTCTATTGTCCCCTTCTCCTCCTGCTGCCCTCAATCTTTCACAGCATTAGAGTCTTTTCTAAAGAGTCAGTTCTTCCCATCAAGTGGCCAAAGTATTGGAGCTTCGGCTTCAGCATCAGTCCTTCCAATGAATGTTCATTGGAATATTAGTCCGGAAGTTAGTCTGCTATTTTCTGCCATCTTCCCCTTTATCACTGGGAAAAGTGAAGGTGAAGTCACTCAGGTGTGTCTGGCTGTTTGCAACCCCATGGACTGTAGCCTACCAGGCTCCTCTGTCCATGGGATTTTCCAGGCAGGAGTACCGGAATGGGTTGCCATTTCCTTCTCCAGGGGATCTTCCCGACCCAGGGACTGAACCCAGGTCTCCCACATTGCAGGCAGAGGCTTTACCATCTGAGCCACCAGGGAAGCTGGTAGGAAAGGAGAGGAAATAAAAACAACATGTCTGGTTCTCCTCCTGCCCTTCTTCATTAGATACAATATTCCTGGAATTCTTGTTATAGGGATCTTCAGAATTTGTCTTCTGTGGGTTCTAAAGGCCAGGACTTTCCACCATCACAGCTAAATGGTATTTGGTAACGTAGAGAAAGGTCCAAAGTTTTTAATTCTGGGACCCCTCCACCCCCAAAAATTGTAAAATAGGCTTCTAAGTCTGTCCACAAGGTAGTTAGAGTGTAACTGTGATGCTTACAAGATGAGTTGCTCAGACTCACCTGGACTTTTAACAAAAGGACAGAAAATCAGAGAGAATCTTGGCAAAGCTTTGTTGAGTCAGTGCTAAAAGATAGAAATGAATATATATATTCATATATATATATTTATATACCAGAGCTTACTAAAGTCACTTCCCTTGTTTTATATCTCAGAGCTTGCTAATTTATAAACCTTCAATCACCCACAGCTTGAAAAATTTCACACTGCTGGTGAGGGGAGTAGTCATTCATTTATACATTTGACAAATATATAACAAGCTCAGTCTTCAGGGAGCTCACAACTCAGGCACTTGCCCTCGACTGAACAACTCACTGGAATGTCCACTAATCTTTTCCTCCCCTCCCCAGCCCTGGTCACCTCTTAATTGGGAGCCCCTGTCTCTTTTCAGAGGTAGATAAAGACCGGGTTGACAATTTAGAGAGTCAGCAAATAACACTCTAGAGATTAAATTCTTATCAACTACAAAACTCAGCTCCAGCTTTTCCTTTCTTTAACAACTCAATCTTTCTACAATTAGCTCAATTCAAATGAGAAAAAAACTTTTCATTGTCCTTAAGGGACTGGGCTGGTTGTTTCATTCATGTAACTAGTATTGTTGCTATTGCCATTACTTTTCAGTTCAGTTCATGTCAGTCACTCAGTTGTGTCTGACTCTTTGCGACCCCATGATTCACAGCACACCAGGCTTCCCTGTCCATCACCAACTCCCAGAGTTCACCCAAACTCATGTCCATCGAGTTGGTGATGTCATCCAGCCATCTCATCCTCTGTCGTCCCCTTCTCCTCCTACCCCCAATCCTTCCCAGAATCAGGGTCTTTTCCAATGAGTCAACTCTTCTCATGAGGTGGCCAAAGTACTGGAGTTTCAGCTTCAGCATCAGTCCTTCCAAAGAACACTCAGGGCTGATCTCCTTCAGAATGGACTGGTTGGATCTCCTTGCAGTCCAAGGGACTCTCAAGAGTCTTCTCCAACACCACAGTTCAAAAGCATCAATTCTTTGGTGCTCAGCCTTCTTCACAGTTCAACTCTCACATCCATAAATGATCACTGGAAAAACCATAGCCTTGACTAGACGGACCTTTGTTGGCAAAGTAATGTCTCTGCTTTTCAATATGGTGTCTAGGTTGGTCATAACTTTCCTTCCAAGGAGTAAGTGTCTTTTAATTTTATGGCTGCAGTCACCATCTGCAGTGATTTTGGAGCCCAAAAAACTAAAGTCTGACACTGTTTCCACTGTTTCCCCATCTATTTCCCATGAAGTGATGGGACAAGATGCCATGATCTTCGTTTTCTGAATGTTGAGCTTTAAGCCAACTTTTTCACTCTCCTCTTTCACTTTCATCAAGAGGTTTTTCAGTGCCTCTTCACTTTCTGCCATAAGGGTGGTGTCATCTGCATATCTGAGGTTATTGATATTTGTCCCGGCAATCTTGATTCCAGCTTGTGCTTCTTCCAGCCCAGCATTTCTCATGATGTACTCTGCATAGAAGTTAAATAAGCAGGATGACAATATACAGCCTTGACGTACTCCTTTTCCTATTTGGAACCAGTCTGTTGTTCCATGTCAAGTTCTAACTGTTGCTTCCTGCCCTGCATATAGGTTTCTCAAGAGGCAGGTCAGGTGGTCTGGTATTCCCATCTCTTTCAGAATTTTCCACAGTTTATTGTGACCCACACAGTCAAAGGCTTTGGCATAGTCAATAAAGCAGAAATAGATGTTTTTCCGGAACTCTCTTGCTTTTTTGATGATCCAGTGGTTTTAGAAAAAGCAGAGGAACCAGAGATCAAACTGCTATTACTTTTTCTATGATTTTAAAATTTTATTTATTTATGGTTACATTGGGCCTTCTCCACTGCTCTCAGGCTTTCTCTAGTTGCAGCGAGTGAGGGCTACACTTTGTTGCGGTGCATGGGCTTCCTTAGCTGTGGAGCTCAGACTCTATAGCACAGCCTCAGAAGTTGTTGTATACAGGCATAGTTGCCTTGAAGCACGTGGAATCTTCCTAGAGCAGGGATCGAATCTGTGTTCCCCACATTGACAGGCAGATTCTTGGCCATTGGACTGCCAGGGAATTCTGTATTACTCTAAGTATTGTTGATACATACAGAGTGCCAATGATACATATAGTGCCATGTACATATAGTTGATACATGTAGTGCAATATACATATAGTTGATACATATAGTGCCAATGATACATTGTGTTGATACATATAGAGTGCCAATGATACATGTATCCAATGCCAGTGATACATTGGAGAAGGAAATGGCAACCCACTCCATTTGCCTGGAAAATTCTGAGGATGGAGGAGTCTGGTGGGCTGCAGTCCAGGGGGTTGCAGTCAGACAGGACTTAGCAACTGAGCACACAGTACTTACTCTGTGTCATATGGATATCAAATAAATACACATACGTTTAATGTGCCTAGTGGCTCAGTCATGTCCCACTCTTTGTGACTTCACAGACTGTAGCCTCCAGGCTCCTCTCTCCATGGGGATTCTCCAGGCAAGAATACTAGAGTGGGTTGTCATGCCCTCCTCCACACACTTAATAGTAGCAGGTTATTACAAATAATAATATTATCATCCCAATTTTACTATTCTTGATTAAAATATTTATTCTCAGTTAATATTAATAAGTGGGGAAACTGAGTCAAAAGAAATTAGGTAACCTACCTCAAATCACCCAGCCTAGTAAGTGGCAGAACTAGGATTTGAACCCAGGCAGCTGGGTAGCAGAATTCATGCTCTAAACCGCAGCAACACAAAGCAGCTACATTTTAAACATGTTTGTTCTGGCCTGTGAGAAGATTAAGTGTTTGTTTTGTTGTTGTTGTTGTTCGCTAGCTAAGCCGTGTCCAGTTCTTTGTGACCCAATGGACTGCAGCACACCAGGTTTCCTGGCCTTTCACCATTTCCCAGAGTTTCCTCAAATTAATGTCCATTGAGTCAGTCATGCTATCTAACCATCTCATCTTCTGCCTCCCCCTTCTCCTTTTGCCCTCAATCTTTCCCAGCATCAGGGCCTTTTCCAAAGAGTTGGCTCTTTGCATCAGGTGGCCTAAGTATTGGAGCATCAGTCAGCATCAGCCCTCCCAATGAATATTCAGTATTGACTGGTTTGATCTCCCTGTAGTTCAAGGGACTCTTGAGAGTCTTCTCCAGTACGTCAGTTTGAAAGCATCAGTTCTCTGGTGCTCATCCTTCTTTTTGTTTCAACTCTCACATCCATTGATGACTACTGGAAAAACCACAGCTTTGACTATATGGACCTTTGTTGGCAAAGTGTTTGTGCTAAATTGTACCTCTATGCAGTGCTTCCTTCACTGAGAAATTCTTGCTATGAAACCACATTGGCTGAGCTAAACAGTACGTGCAGCCTCCTAGCTGATTTACATTCTGGTTCGGAGTCTGGATCTCCTTAGCAAACGGTTCTCAACTATCACCTGTAGACAGGTCACTGGTGAGTAGGGCCATTGAACCACTATACTATGTTGCTGTTCTCCCTACCTCTCCTCCAAGAGCCAGCATCCACATTTCTTCTGTAAGACCAGGATTGTTAGCCAGAGATGTACGGAGAAGTCAGTATAGGTCAAACGCTATCAAACAGTACAAAAAAAGCTTAAATGGATGAAAGGATTCCCAGGTCCCATCTCACCCCTCCAAGTAGCATTTGATATCTCTAAGATATAGATGCCTCTATGGGAACAAATTCTTTCCAGACGCATGTACAGAAAGGCTTCTTCCAGAGTGGCAGCAGGAGCCCTTTGTAATTTAGCTTAGCTTTGAACTTACTCTTGTAGGATGCAAAATAAGCTAAATTATGGTTACCCTCTCAGTAAGAGATAAGACTTCAAGATTTGCCTTTTCTTTTATATGGATGACCCGAAGCTACAGCCAGAGAAGAGTGCTCAATTACAAAGCACACTTGAAATAGAATCCTGTTTCAGTTGGTCAATTAGTATGGAATTTGGACTGGAGAAGTGCAATTTCACGTGCCAAATGTGGAAAGGTAAAGAACTGCAAACACACGCAACTCTTTGATGCAACTGAAAATTGGGACCTGAAGTTCCCAAGGGCTTGTAAAGGCAGGAATGGCCACAATTTCCCTAGGGGAGCACCAGGAAAAAAAAAAAAACAGTAAGTCATCATGAAACCTTGCAAAGGATCCAGCTAATTTTGAAGATTTGATTCCCCACTGAACATATGCTGAGAGAGTACAATTTAGTGGCCAGATGCGGGCTCTGGGTTAATCCCCGGCTCTGCTGCTTATAGATTTGTGAGCAATACACTACTTACCTCCTGTGCTTCTGTTTCTTTATCTGCCATGAGGTCTGCCTAATAAAGACTTGATGAGGATTAGCTAAAATGCCAAGCAGAGGACCTGGAGCAAAGTAAGCACTCCGTTGGGGCTGACCCTTATTAGAATGCATGGATCACTCCCATTTTGGCTTCTGCACTTTAAATTTGGGCAAATGTGCACCTTTTGGAAGCCTTCATTTCTTCATCAGTAAAATGTTGGTAAATGAACCTTCCTTCCTCCACCTCCCACTGGGTTGTTATAAAGATTAAAAGAGACAATACATGTAAGATCCATTATAATGCAATACCTGGTATTTAACAGGAGCTTGCTAAGTGGTTAACCGCTGTAGCCATTACGGTCCAGTCAATTAGAAGGGGAAAAGTAGAAGCAGCGACAGGTTTTATTTTCTTGGGCTCCAAAATCACTGCAGATGGCGAAAGCAGCCGTGAAATTAAAAGACACTCATTCCGTGCAAGGAAAGCTATGACAAAGCTAGGCAGAATATTAAAAAGCAGAGACATCACTTTGCTATCAAAGATCTGTATAGTCAAAGCTATGGTTTTTCCAGTAGTCGTGTACAGATGTGAGAGCGGGAACATAAAGGAGGCTGAGCACCAAAAGAATCGATGCCTTAGAACTGTGGGGCTGGAGAAGACTCTTGAGAGTCCCTTGGACAACAAGGAGATCAAACCAGTCAATCCTAAAGGAAATCAACCCTGAATATTCGTTGGATGACTGATAACTAAAGCTGAAGCTCCAACAATTTGGCCACCTGATGCAAAGAGCTGACCCATTGGAAAAGGCCCTGATGCTGGGAAAGAATGAGGGCAGGAGGAGAAGGGGGCTACAGAGGATGAGGGGATTGGATAGCATCATGGACTCAACGGACCTGAGTTTAAGCCAAATCTGGGAGATGGTGAAGGACAGGGAAGCCTGATGTGCTGCAGTCCACAGGGTCACAAAGAGTCTGACATGACTGAGTGACTGAACAGCAACATCCTTAAAGGCCTGCTGTGAGAATCACAATTTAAAAAGAATCTGTAAGAGTAGCGAGTGTACATTCCCCAGATACTTGATAAGCTGCTCAATAAACGTTGTTCTCTTGTTCTGCCAGTTTTTCCACTCTCATATTTATGTACAGCTCTGCTTACACAGACCCAGGAAATACCAAGTAGCTTGGAATCCATGTCAAATGAAGTACAGTATTCAAAAATGAACAATTCACTGAAGTCTTACAGTAACAGTCAACCAATCAACCAACCAGTTGATGGGTTTGGGAAGCCCACCCACACACCTCCCCCAGCAGGTGGGAACCTCTCCTGGTTTTCTCAGACACGCGGCATCGTTTTCACGTACTGCTAAATCAAAGGCGAGGTGAAAATCACTGTCATTAAATGGGAGAAGAAAAAGGAAATTGGACTGAGATTCGTACAGGAGAAAACAATATTAAAATATCCCCTGAAATGTTTCCATGTCATTAATAAGAGGAAGAAAGCCCCTTCCTATCTTTATTACCAAAACTAACTCCCTTTAAATCTATCCCTTTGTTCATTTCTAACTTTCAGCAGTTCACATCTCATCTCCCCAGTGAAATCTAATTTCCATAAATGCTTTACAGAATTCAAAGAGGACAGATTGCTGAATCTTCCTAATATGATTAATAACTGCTAAGAGGGTATAACACAAAATTAATGGGAACATTTAATAATTCTCCTATTGGAATTTCCTTTGCCTTGAGTTCCCGGCTGGGAGAAAGTTAGTGTGTACTTTCTGTAGATGGTACTGTTTAATGGAAACTTTGCAGAAATTAGAATTAGACCTTTGGTGAATGGGGATCTTTAATTTAATTTGTTTTTACTGCCAGAACACGGGGAGTGACTCATGGCGTATTACACCAGCAGGCAGCCCGTTTAGAATTCAGTTTTGTTGTGATCACCAGGGTAATGACTTCTCTAAGGCCTAGTGTTGGGAGAACAGCGTGGTTTAGTTATTCCAGGAATCGTAAATGTCATTAATAAAGTCCTAGAGGAGCAATCGCATTGCAGAGCAGCCTTATAAACACGGGACTCCAGTCACTCTTCACATACTTGAGAGGGGATGCCTGTACTGTGCTGGGGGAGGGGAGGGGAGAGAAGGGGGGATGGGGCCCTGAAGTTTACTTGGATTTTTTTCCCCCTTAAATTCTGTCTCCAGTTTAAAACACAGAATAACAACCCTTTGTTGCTAAATCTTTTTTTTTTCCAGTGTATTTATTTTATTAGTGGTCTTTATCATGGCTTATTCTTTTTAAAATTTATTTGCAGTTAGAGGATAATTGCTTTAAATGTTGCATTTCTGCCATACAACGAAGTGAATCAGCCCTTAGTATACATGTGTCCCCTCCCTCCTGAACCTCCCCCCCACCCCTCAGCCCATCCCTCCCCTCTAGACTGTCACAGGGCACCAGGTTGAACTCCGTGTTATACAGCAAATTCTCACGAGCTGTCTACTTTGCATATGGTTATACCTATGTTTCAGTGTTACTCTCTCGTTATGTCCCACCCTTTCCTTATTAACAGATGAATGGATAAAGGATTATGGTATGTATATACCATAGAGTACTACTTAGCCATAAAAAGGAAAGCATTTGAATCAGTTCCAGTGAGGTGGATGAACCTAGAGCCCATTAGACAGAGTGAAGTAAGTCAGAAAGAGAAAAACAAATATCGTATATTAATGCATATGTATGCAATCTAGAAGAATGGCACTGATGAAGCTGTTTGCAGGGCAGGAATAGAGATGCGGACGTAGAGAACCTTCTTGTTGCTAATTCTTGGTTTGCTGTCTGTATTCTGAGTCTGCGGTTCCCACCACTGCCCGGGAGAACACGTCTACCCAGAGAGAGCCCAGGAAGGTAGAGTTTGAAAGGCAAATGCTTCTCTGAGGTGCACATACACATCCAAGGAATCAAAAAACAGGGACTGGAACAGATTAAGCTTGTATGCCAGTGTTCATATCAGTATTTACAACAGAATAAAGATAGAAGCACCTCAAGTATCCATCAGGGGATGAATGGATCAACAAGATGGGGTGTTTTCATGCTGTGGAATATTACTCAGCTGTAAAAATGGATGAAGCTCTGACACCTGCTCCAAGATGGACATACCTTGAGGACATTATGCCATGTGAAATAAACCAGACACACAGGGACAGACAACACATGAGTCCACTCACATGAGGTCCCCAGAATGGTCAGGTTCATCAGACAATGAGCAGAATAGAGGTTACCAGGCCCTGGGATGGAGACAGAATTAAGAGTTAGCCCTTAATGGTCAGTTTCTGTTGGAGGAGTGAAAACATTTTTTGGTGATATGATGATAGTTGCATGACGTGAATAAAATTGATACCACTGAACTAGATTCCTAAAAATGGTTAAAATGGTCAATTTTATGTTATGTATTATGTACTTTATGACAATAAAAATACCCCCTAACGTAAGGGAAAATGCACTTCAGGAATCCTTCTTCTGCTTTTTCCTCCCGCCTTCCTAAACCACCCTGTTTCTCTTCGCCTCTCCCACGGAATGCTCACCTTCCCATGTCATCTGTAAATACGGGGATGGGAGAGGAAGTGCCTGCTCAAAGGAGATGCTCAATTAGATGTCCTTCCCGCCCATCCACTACTCTGTGTGTAAGTGAGACTAGGGTGCCATAAGTTTGCTACAGTTTCACTATCTTGTTGATTTTATTTTTTCATTCAAATAAAAGCATTTAAAATTACTTTTACTGTTAGAGAGTCTGGTTCTTTCAGAACCTGTTCTTGTCCTACATTGAGATATGCTCACAGCACAGTCAGTGTTGGGAGCAGGCTTTTAAAATAGCCTGTTAAGAGGATGATTTTATTTAGAATTCAGCTCATAAGAGACAGCAGCAGAAAGCCAAGAGAAAAGTAACTCATATCATCCCCAGTTCCAGAGGCACACCAGTTGGCTGATTGACAGTTTTTACCACAGGGATCCCGAGACTGAAATGGGGTCCCACCTGCCTTGTACACACACCTGTCACAGAGAAAAAAAGTTTCAGCAGCTCTTAAGCTTGAGGAGTTAACGTAAACGCTAGCAACAAAAGCGAGGGTTTTTTCCTCGCTTTTGTAAAAAGGAATATTAAATAAACTCTTACACCTGAGCGAGTGAAATCCCAGAAACGAAACATTTTGATTAGCAGATTGAGAGTGGTGAAAAAGCTTTTCCCTAGGTTCAACTTTATAATAAAATATGTACATTCATTCGGGATTAGAAAGGCACCAATTTGTACCTAGATTGTTTTCTATTGTAGGTTTTTTTTTTTTTTTGATGTGAGCCACTTTAAAAGCCTTTATTGAGTTTGTTACAATATTGCTTCTGTTTCTTGTTTTGGTTTTTTGGCTGCAAGTCATGTAGGATCATAACTTCCTGACCAGGGACTGAACCTGCACCCTTGCATTTGAAGGTGAAATCTTAACCACTGAACCACCAGGGAAGACCCACCTACATGCTTTATTGATAGTTAACCCTCAATTTTCTTACAAGGAGAAATAATCCTAAAATACAGATTTGATAGGAGTTATTTTTATCCACCTCTTCCCCCTACCCCCTAAAATTCGTAATTTGGCTGGACAGATAGACTCAAGAGGGCTTTTCTTTCTTTCTTTTCCCAATTTGGTGTGGCTATTTTCTTCCACAATCAAAAAGCATTCCTAGATGTATAACATGTTATTGAATGTTGCCAAGATGAGTTGTTTTTAATAAAAGGCTCTACTTCCAATTGTAGGGTCCCACACAATGAAAAAGTCCACTCTGGACTGTTTGTCAGATCATCCTGAGATGCTTATTATTGATATCTAACCTCTGCAGGGGGCTCAGTGGTAAAGAATCTGCCTGCAGTGCAGAAGACCTGGGTTCGATCCCTGGGTCAGAAAGACCCCCTGAAGGAGGGCATGGCAACTCACTCCAGTATTCCTGCCTGGAGAAAACCCATGGCTGGAGGAGCCTGGCTGGCTACAGTCCATGGGGTTGTAAAGAGTCAGCCACTGAGCACGCACACACTACTACCCCTAACCCCTGACAAATGGCATGGTTTTGTGTTACTCCTGGTAATAGCTTGTGCCTACATTTTAAGGAAATGAACCAAGAGTTTCTTGGGCAATGAGCTTAGGAGCATACACCCATAAAATATAAACAAACACATACATCACTGTTTTTACAGGGCTGACTGAAGACCTCTAGAGAGCTTAGACTCTTTGAAAGATTATGCTCCCCCCATCTCTTTGTGATTCAAAATACAATAGAAAATACTAATAAACTGCACTTACTGCTATTATTATTGAGGCAGATTGTTTGCATTGCCTGGGCTTTCTTGGGATTAACTGGCACACTTTGGAAGCCCAAGTCATGCCTTTGGCCACCCAGGTGCTAAACCGAGGCCCCTCCAACACTGTATGTACATGGGGCTGTGGTTTCTACTGCCAAGAAGCCTCCCTTGAATGGAGCAATTGATCCAGTATTTCAATCATCTCACGTGACCAATTGGATCGACCATTTAAATGGAATTGTCTCATCCATCCAAATAGTCAATTAAATCTAACATCAGTTTAACTGATCTCCCCACCTCCCCTGCCCCTTCCCCATGGAACAGACCCAATATCTAAACACAGGCAATTCACAGGTTGTTTTCATGTCATGTACACATGGCCTTAATGATGGAACTGGACCTGTACCACTGCTGAGTTCATTGACTACACAACAATCACTTCCTGATATGTGACCCCTCCCAGCCACCTTCGTTCAAACAAAATAACATCAGCTCAGTATCTATTGGTCCAGCGGTCAAAGAGCTCTTGGCTTGAGCCTCCCAGGTTCTGAAATGTCTTCATACAAGTTCTGCCAAGATATATTTAAGAGGGTAGATACCTACCTACTCTGTGAATTATAGCTCCTACAAGCACTTACATGCATATCTGAGTTTGGCAATGTGACGATACCTTCCAGAAAATTCACAGTGCTCTCAAGTAGAAATATGCCAGCCTGTTTTTCCCATAAACATATTTGCCCAAGTCCTAATTTTTTATTCCCAAACTGTGGTCACCTAGGTACAGACAACATCCAAGTCTTTGGTGCTTTAATTGTCTCCTCCTGGGCATATATGAGGTCCCAAATGCCCATTAAAGGGGATTATAGAGCTGTCATAAATGGTTAGAGTGTGTAAATTGATACAACTTCTACAGTGGGCAGTAGAGCAAAATCTTTCAGAATTGCAAACACATACATGCTTTGTTCACAAAGTTCACTTCTCAGAATTTGTCCTACAGATACACACACTCTCCCATTTATGACTTCACCTAGTCACTGTAGCTTTGTTCAACCAGCAGAAGATTGGAAATTACCTAAATGTCTGGTAAAAATATGTTATTGTAAATGTGTACAATATTCAGTCATAGCAAACGTGGAAACTTTTTATGCATAGATATGGAGCTGTCTCCCAGATATAACATGAATTTTTCAAAAGTCAAAGTGAGGGACTTTCCTGACGTTCCAGTGAGTAAGATTCCATACTTTCAATGAAAGAGGGCACAGGTTTGATCCCTGGTCAGGGGACTAGATCCCACATGTTTCAAGGTGCTACCCGCTCCCACTAAAAATTTTTTTCTGCACACACTTTCCCTCTTTCTTTGTTTTTAGGGTCAGTCTGTACACACTGTCAGATCATATAGCCATGGAAAGCGCCATCCTGTGCGCTTTTTAACTCCCCTTTAATCTTAGTTCCACAGTAACTAGTAACTTAGTTCCACAGTAACTCTGTTGAAAGCTTTGCACTAGCCCTGCACTAGCTCTGCACTAGCCCTGATGCCACTGTTTCAGTTCTCAGTGCTCATCTTCTAGAACATTCCCCAGTAAGGGATTGTCTTAAAGATGCTCTGCCCTTCCCTCCAGCATAAAACCTCATGGTCAAAAGCTGATAATAACTGAATTATTTTCCTGAGTCCCTGGCTACTTTTACCTCTCATCCAAAAGCTTTATTTTTTGAATCCAAAGCCTTTGCTCGAATATGTGTCTGTGTTGGTCATTACGGGTTGATACTCTCAAAGACACGGTGAATTTCAACGTGTAATTTCTAATCTTGTCATATTTCAGGAATGTTCTCTTACTTTGTAGCTCCTAGTTCTGAGCAAATCACATTGCTTGTTTCTTTGGAGACTCACATTATCCTGAGGTCAGACGCCATGGCTGCACACCTTTGGTTTCACACCTCCAAACACAGCCCCTTCTCTCTCTCTCCCTCTCTCTCTTTTTCTCTTTCTCTCTCTCTTCCAGGCTCTTACTGACTACAACCCTCACTTTCCATTTTCCTCCCTCCCTGCTTTCTCTTTACTTGATGGCTTTTTTTTTCTTTTCCCTAAAAAGACCGTACACTCCTTAACAACTCAGCCATCATCTTTTCCATCTTTTCTGTAGCCCCAAAACTGTCCTCAGCCACACTGCTCTGAGCTCCCTGCGGATAGCCATCAAATATTCTTGTAATCAAATCAAATAACCTCTTTGCCCAGAAGTCCCTCTGACTAGCTCTTGGTGGACAGTAATCATCTACTTCTTCAGTGAAGGAGGGGTTGTGATAGAGATCTGAAAGCAGAAAATGCCTTCAAATTTTCAGTAGGTGTTTGGGAGTCATATGACCAGCTGCCCCCTCCTTGTGGGTCTTGCCTAATCTGCTGTCAGAATCCTGGTTGAAAAGCATAGGCTTCTCCTGCTGGGTTTGATTGGTTGAAAAAGTAGTGCATAGCTTCATATATCATTATCAACAAGGAAGAAAGGCCATTAAAATTTTCACTTACGCTTGCTGGGTTTGTGGTCACTTTTCACCTCTCTTATACACTTACTTTGTTTAATAACATTGTTCTCAGAACGGATTCTATTTTTCATAATGTGAGTCATTTTTGTGTACTATATTGAAAATGGTCCCTTATTTTGTCTTTGACTAATATTGTGTTGTGTACCCCAGATAATTAAAATAATATTCATAGTCTTGTTTTTCATCTATTAGATTTAAACAGTTTTTTTTATCTTTTCTCATTCCTAATCAAATTAGATTATTTTTATCATCCTTTTCTAAAATCATTTATAAGCAAAACAGTTTTCAAATGCTTTTGCTGGCAGGGCCCCATCCAAAATATTTTGAAAAAACATTTATTAAAAAACCTTTTATGGATCACAAAAATATCACTTCCAGCTCTTCATATTTTATGAACATTTGTAAATAAAATGGTTATGTCACTCAAAAGTTTTTTCTTCAATAGGTCTATCTAATAAATACTCAGCAGTCTAAAGACTTGAGAGTCCCTTGAACTGTAAGAAGATCAAACCAGTCGATCCTAAAAGATATCAACCATGAATATTCATTGGAAGGACTCATGCTGAAGCTGAATCTCCAATGCTTTGGCCACCTGATGCAAAGAGCTGACTCACTGGAAAAGACCCTGATGCTGGGAAAGATTGAGGGCAAGAAGAGAAGGGGGCAGCAGAGGATGTGATGGTTAGATGGCATCACTGACTCAATGGACATGAATTTGAACAAACTCCTAGGAGATAGTGGAGGATGGAGGAGCCTGGTGTGCTGCAGTCTATGGGGGTCACAAAGTGTTGGACACGACTTAGAGACTGAAAAACAACCACCACCATTTGTTTAGATTCCACATATGTGCTACCATGCAATATCTGTCCGTGTATGTCTGGCTGACTCCCTTCAGTATGACAAACTCTAGGCCCACCCCTGCTGCTGTAGACTTTGCTGACAGCTTGAATTGGCTTGAATGAAGAAGTGGAACTCCACTGACACAGGGCTTTGGTGCGAGAATGCTTGTACTACACCTGAACTTCCACAAAGATAAGCCCAACTCTGCAACATTCCACCATATGCTGCCTCAGAAAAAGAACAGTAGGTCCAGACTAGTCTTCGGGATGAGCCATCCTTCTGGTTTAGAGGAGGAATAAAGACAGCTAGTTCTCAGTGATTCTGAAATCTTCCCAGTCCAGGAAGGATGTGAAATCTTCCTTGTTTCAGAAATGCCAAGAGAATATGTGCCTGAAAAGCAACAAGCTTGAATCAATAGACATTTGGGGCTTCCCTGGTGGCTCAGTGGTATAGAATCTGCCTGCCAGTGTGGGAGATGCAGGTTCGATTCCTGATCTGAGAGGATACCACATTCCATGGAGCAACTAAGTCACAACTATTAAGCCCACAGTGACTGAGCCTGTACCCCAGAGCCCGGGAGCCACAATTACTGAAGCTCATGTGCCCTACGGCTGTTCTCTCCACAACAAGAGGAGCCACCACAACGAGAAGCCTGTGCAGCACAATTAGAGAGTAGCCCCTGCTCGCTGCAACTAGAAAAAAGGCATGTGCAGCAATGAAGACCCAGCACAGCCAAAAATAAATATATAAACAAGTGAATTTCAAAATAAATCAATAGACATTCAAGTGAATTTCAAAATAAATCAATAGACATTCAAGGAAGCCTCATCAACAGTAATGCTGGGCCATTTCTTCTAAAAGTGCATTTAGAGAAATGATTCTTCTCAAGAGCAAGAACTCTGTTTATACTTCCCCTCTCCTGAGCAAATTTACTCAGGAGCATGGAAATCCTGATGCTATCCACATGCAAACACTCTCAAATCCAACCATCCCGATGCTAGCAGACAGAGGCACATAAAAAGAGTTTATCAAAGTCAGGGAGTCAATTAAGGTGAGTGAAAGAAGCCCGGGGCCAAAAAGACAAATACTGATGATTCCATTTGTGTAAGGGACCTGGAGGAGTCAGATTCATAGACACAGAAGGTAGGATGGTGAGAGCTAGGGGCTGGCGGAAGGGAGTGAGGAATTATTGTTTAACGGTAGAGATTCAGTTGAAGAAGATGGAAAGTTCTGGAGATGGATGGTGAAGGTTGTACAACAGTGTAGATGCCTTTAATATCACTGAATTATATACTTTAAAATGGTTAAAATGGTTCATTCTATGTCCAACTCTTTGAGACCCCATGGACTACAGCCCACCAGGCTCCTCCATCCATGGGATTTTCCAGTCAAGAGTACTGGAGTGGGGTTCCAGTGCCTTTCCAAAATATATATATATATTACCACAAAAACTCGAATTGTGGTGTGAAGACTCTTGAGAGTCCCCTGGACTGCAAGGAGATCAAACCAGTCAATCCTAAAGGAAATTAACCCTAAATATTCATTGGAAGGACTCACGCTGAAGCTGAAGCTCCAATGCTTTGGACACCTGATGCAAAGAGCTGACTCATTGGAAAAGACCCTGATGCTGGGAAAGATTGAAGGCAAAAGGAGAAGGCGACAACAGAGGATGAGATGGTTAGATAGCATCACTAATTTCAATAGACATGAATTTCAGCAAACTCTGGGAGATATCGAAGGACAGAGGAGCCTGGCATGCTATAGTCCATGGGGTTGCAAAGAGCTGGAAACAACAGCGATGGAACAACAAGGAACTTAAAAAAAAAAACAGTGAACCACAATGAACTCGCAAAGAGTTGGACATGACTGAGCAGCTGACCAACAACAGCACAATGAATTCCATTCTATCTCTGCAAACGCTGAATGCAATCCAATATTCAAGCCTGAAAATGTAGAGAAAGGTGGTTTGGGCTTAATTTTCTTCCATGTGGCTGAACTCAGTTCCTCTGATCCAGAACCTTACTCCTCAACCAGACCCCAGGTATCACGGTGAGTGGAGGCAGAGGACTGTGGCCTGTGTGTGTGAGTGGGTGTGTGAAGGGACTGGGTGAGTTTACACAACTGAGCAGAGCAGAGATAAACACAGGGCCAAGGAGACTACACTGCAGGTCAGAGGTCATAGAACAGCATTGGGCAACAGAGATTTCTCCCACAGTAGAGAAAACTTTTTGGAGGACAACTAGACAAAATGCATTTTTATTTTTAAAACTTGAAGATCTCATATCTACCAACTCCACTTAGAAGAATTTATAGTCAGAAAGAAAACATAAGTATATATCCAACACTTCAGGCACAAGAACGGTTTGTTGTTCAGTCACTAAGTCATATGTTATTCTTTGTGACCCCATGGACTGCAGCATGCCAGGCTCCTCTGTCCTCCACTATTTCCCAGAATTTACTCAAACTCATGTCCATTGAGTCAGTGATGCTCTCTATCTCATCTTCTGCCACCCACTTCTCCTCCTGCCCTCAATTTTTCTCAGCATCAGGGTCTTTTCCAATGAGTCAGCTCTTTGCATTAGGTGGCCAAAGCACTGAGGCTTCAGCTTCAGCATCAGTCCTTCCAATGAATATTTAGGTTTGATTTCCTTTAGGAAAGGAAAAAGTGAAAGTGAAAGTCGCTCAGTTGTATCTGAGTCTTTGTGATCCCATGGATGATACAGTTCACGGAATTCTCCAGGCCAGAATACTGGAGTGGGTAGCCATTTCCTTCTCCAGGAGATCTTCCCAAACCAGGGATTGAACTCAGGTCTCCCTCATTGCAGGCAGATTCTTTACCAACTGAGCCAGCAGGGAAGTCTATCCTTTGACTGGTTTGACCTCCTGGTCTTTGATAATTTTCAAGAGTGCTTTTGAACCCCAAGCTCAACAAATACTTGTTGGTGACCCTCACCTCTCCACTCCTTGTTGAGAACCGAGTAGACAGCCAGGACTCCTAGATCTCCACGCTGATGAGCACAGTACATCTGGTGGGACACCTGCAGGGTGGTTCTCGAAGCCTGGTCCCCTCCCCAGGCACCAGTCAGAAGCCTGTCCTACTGCCCATCAAACACACAGTTCCTTCACTCATAACAACCATTTGCCAAAAGTGTCATCAAACAACTAACTGCATGCTAATTGAGCTTCCGAAAAGAATGTGCCCTGGGGTGCGTTTAACGGAAAACTTACACACTAACAGATGATTCTGTAAAACACAAACCAACACTGTCAGAAGGCTGCTAGCCCACAGATGAACAAACTCGCCAAGCAGACACGTGTGATTCCATGGCTGTACACTGAGTCCTTCTCAGATTGCTTTATCCAGATTTTTGCTGCCTTAATTGCCGTAACGCTTATTACACTGCCATATAATCCCGGATTTGTACAAAAGGGTGATTAATATTAAAATAATACCCTCATTATTTGAGACACATTTCTGAGGTTTACAAGAAAAACTATCCAGATAGATGGGCTGGAGTTGGGGCTGCCCCTGGAAGGGCATTCTTGCCTCTTTGGATCAACGAAATTGATGGAATGATGATTAGGGGAGTAAGAGATGAGGACATTCCTGGGTGGTTCTCGTCTGCCTCTGTGAGTGGATCGCCGAGTTTTCTCAATGGCTAAGCACACCCACTTGGATTTTGTAGCATTCACCCTGGGAGCTCCTCCACGTCCCACAGCATCCACCATGGCCATGAGCACTGCCTGGAACAACTCCCACCGCCCTTACCATGACTAGCCCTTGCCATCGGCCTCTGCCTGGCCCCTGGGAGCCCCCTCAGCCAGAGTGAAGATGAGGCAGGGATATAATGGCTCCTGGGAACCCCTCAACCCCTGGCTGGGAAGACTTACGGGTAAACGGCTCTGTTCTCCTTCCTCTTGGGTGGGGCAACTCTAGAGTCTGCTCTGTAGTGTCTCCTGGGGATCCCTAGAGGCACTGAGCTCAGGTACTCACTGTGAGCACTGCTCAATAATGAATGCATTTTTCAATTTTATTTTTAACTGGAGGATAATTGCTTGACAATGTAGTGGTAGTGTCTGCTGTACATCAACGCGAATCAGTCATATCATCTATTTATCCATCTATCTATACATCCCCTCCCTCCTGAGTTTCCCCCCGAATCCCCATGCCACCCCTCTAGGTCATCACGAAGTGCTGAGCTGAGCTGAGCTCCCTGTGCTAGACAGCAGGTTCCCACTAGCTATCTGTTTTACACACGGCAGTGGATATATGCCAACGCTACTTTCTCAACTCATCCTACCCTCTCCTTCTCCGGCTGTGTCCACAAGCCATTTGAGCACTGGTTTCCTTCCACATCTCTGTCACCCTCCTCCCAGCTGATGTTTCCTAGGATCACCTCCCAAATAAACTACTTACACAAAATCTTCACCTGAGGACAGCTTCTGAGAAACCCAAACTAGGACTCGATTTAAAGAAGCACATGTCACAGAGAACAAACTTGTGGTTGCCAAGGGGAGAGGGGTTGTGTCGGAAGTTTGGGATTAGCAGATGCAAACTATTATTAATAGAATGGATAAACAATAAGGGCCTACCGTATTGCACAGGGAACTATATTCAGTATCCTGTGATAAACCATCATGGAAAAGAATATGAAAAAGAATGTATATATATATATATATATATGTTTAACTGAGTCACTTTGCTGTACAGCAGAAATTGACACAACGTTGTAAATCAACTAAGTTGTTGTTTAGCTGCTAGGTCGTGTCTGACTCTTTTGTGACCCCATGGACTATAGCCAGTCATGCTCCTCTGTCCATGCGATTCTCCAGGCAAGAATACTGGAGTGGGTTGCCATACCCTCCTCCAGGGGATCTTCCCGACCCAGGGATCGATCCTGCATCCTCTCCTGCATTGCAGGTGAATTCTTATACCAGCGCGCCACCTGGGAAGCCTGTAAATCAACCATACTTCAATAAGACAAACACATTTTAAAAAGAAGCACATGTCAAAAGTAGAGTCTTAAGTTATTTTTTTCCTCTCCCTGGTTCCCCTTAGAACTGGTGGAACATAGCCGAGCATCTCTCCCACACTGAGACCCTAGCTCCCGGCATCCCACATCATCTCTCAGGGAGAACCACAGTAGACAAGAACAAAGCTCATCCTTTCCCCGACCCACCTCAGCACCCTGCTCTGCCCCACACTCCTTCCTGCCAGCTGCTTTCAGTTGTCTGCACCTACAGGGTCCCCAGGCAGAAGTGGGGGAAAACGGTTTCTCACCAGGGTGGAGCGGGACGAAGCACAGCTGGGCCCGCCGGCGTGGCCTCTGCCAGGAGCCTTCCCCCTGGGGTGACTGTGTGCCTGCCTGCCGGGCTCGGCAGCCCTGCCTCTCTGCAGTGACCCCGGGTTTCCATGAGCCTCCCCTCCCAACCCACTGTGTATCCTTGATCTCAGTTTGCTTTTCTGGCCCCTGACCCCTCTGTCGGCCCAAACTTCAAGTGTTATCAAGCTCTTTTGTCCTCATCTCCGCTCTGTCCTGACTGCCTGAACCGGCCGTCATCACCACACAAACACAGAAGGAGGGGGCATTTCATGTGGTCAATTGAGTGGTTAAGAAGAAAAGAGGTTGCTTTTATTTCTTTTTTAAAAAGCAAGTAACTTGTTTAACTTGCATTGGTCAACCATTTGACCTAATCGACTCATTGGTTCTGACAGTCAACCTGATAGAATTGGGTAAACAAATGGGAAAAAGCAAAGAGTTCAGGGCCTCCCATCCTTCCCTCCTTCTGATCTGAGAGTGAGAAAAATTGCTACCAAAGAAGTGAAGATTCCAAGCTCGTGCTGTCAATAGACCTTCTCTATTCCATGAAACAATTGTGTTTGAGGAAACACAGCTTCATCTTCTCTGGGGTTTCAAAAACATTCTGTAAATCTCTTCTAGAAAAATAAAAGCAAATTTCTCCCAAAGGCATCCATGCTTTGGGTGGTATGTTAGGTCTTAAAATGATCTCACTGAGCAGATAAATAGGTCATCCTGAAACCACCTGGAAAGTCTTGGCTTTAAAAGAATCTTCAAAGAAAAACATAACAACAGTGGAGGGGACAAAGTGAGGGGAAAGTCCAGAATTCCATCAGCCACACCCATACATGCACATAGGTATGCACTTTCCCTGTAGACTCCCAAATAAGGCTTATGCATCAGTCACCTAAAAAAACTGGGACTTATTTCCCCAAAAAGAAAAATAGAAATACTTTAAAATATATTTAATATATTAAGAAAAACACACACCTTGGTGTTTTATCTGTTGGGGTACAGCCAAGGCAATGTTTTTCATTCTTTCATTTCCCAGCATCATTTAATAAATTCATAAACGGCAACCTACTTACTTCAGTATACTTTCCTGGGAAATTCCATTGACAGAGGAGCCTGGTGGGCTACCATTCATGGGGTCGAAAATGAGTTGGATATGACTTAGTGACTAAAACCAACAATAACATCCAATTAACAATGAAAATAAAAGCATCTAAAAGCTCTGAATACATAAGCAAATTGATTATTTTGACAAAACTGATTCATCAATATAATTGAAGATGTGAGTAATTAAAAAATTTATATCTATGTTTCAATTTTTCTGGAAAGTAATTTGACAAAATTCGAAAGAAACTTTAAAAATACTTATTCTGGGGAATTCTCTGGTGGTCCAGTGGTTAGGATTTCCTGCTTCCACCTCGGCAACGCACTGCAGTCTTGCCTGGCAAATTCCATGGACAGAGGAGCCTGGTAGGCTGCAGCCCATGGGATCGCTAGGAGTCAGACACGACTGAGCGACTTCACTTTCACTTTTCACTTTCATGCATTGGAGAAGGAAATGGCAAGCCACTCCACTGTTGCCTGGAGAATCCCAGGGACGGGGGAGCCTGGTGGGCTGCTGTCTCTGGGGTCGCACAGAATCAGACACGACTGAAGCGACTTAGCAGCAGCAGCAGCAGGAGCAGCAGCAGCAGCTTCCACCTCAGGGGGTAGTGTTGCAGTGTTGACTATAATAACACAAACCTGGAAGCAACTTACATTCCAACATTAGAATTAGACATAAGAGCAAATTATGATATATTTATGCTATAGAATATCATCAAAATTATCACAGTGAAAAAACTGTAATATGCTCAAAAGTAATGTTAAAATAGGATGTAAAATTGCATAGTTGGTGTAATTTCAACTAACTTACGAGCAATATACATACACACATGTGATGTTGTCATTCACAGCTGACACACTGATGATGTTCACAGGGACAGAAGCCTGGAAATTTTGTGTTTCCCCAATTTTACAGAGAACAGAACTTTTCTAATAAAATGAGCCTTACCCATGGGTTGGTTGGTGAGACTCATTCACTCAGTACATGATTCTGTTATGCACTTCTGTGGTTTTAGAACTTACAACATTCAGTGAATTTTCAGGAATATCCAGGGATAAGGGAAACCAAATATTCAATCGATGACTCAATGACTTAGCAAATATATATGAATAAAGAGGACCTGAGGGGGGAAAAAAAGGAGTGGAGGGAAATTACCCTTAAACAACACATTTTTCTTGGGAGTGATATTATGTACATATATATATATATATGGAGAGAACATATATAATCACTACTAGCATAGGAATTAATGCTTTTGAAGTGTGTTGTTGGATAAGACTCTTGAGGGTCCCTTGGACTGCAAGGAGATCCAACCAGTCAATCCTAAACGTAATCAGTCCTGAATATTCATTGAAAGGACTGATGCTGAAGCTGAAGCTTCAGTATTTTGGCCACATGATGGGAAGAACTAACCTACTGAAAAAGACTGATGATGTGAAAGATTGAAGGCAGGAGGAGCAGGGGACGACAGAGGATGAAATGGTTGGATGGCATCACCAACTTGATGGACATGAGTTTGAGCAAGCTCTGGGAGTTGGTGATGGACAGGGAAGGCTGGCGTCCTGCAGTCCATGGTGTCAAAAAGAGTCAGACCTGACTAAGCGACTGAACTGATTATTATAATAAATAAAATATTATATAAAATCACTACTATTATTTTATGTTCTCCTGCATTGCAGGCAGATTCGTTACTGTCTGAGCCACCAAGGAAGTCCCTTATAGTAAATATATGTACTATATATACATACACATACATATAAGCCCTATATGTATATATAGGCTCAGAGGGTAAAGAATCTGCCTGCAATGCAGGAGACCGAGTTTTGATCCATGGGTCAGGAAGATCTCCTGGAAAAGGGAAGGGCTACCCACTCCAGTATTCTTGCCTGGAGAATTCCATGGACAGAGGAGTCTGGTGGGCTACAGTCCATGGGATCGCAAAGAGTCAGACACAACTAAGGGACTTTCACTGTCCTCTTATCCTGGACATGGACAATTCTTTCCGCAGGGCCCACAGTATGACTGAGTCCCCTTCACTGGCATACCCCTCCATCATCTCTCTCCTTCCCGGCCTCATGTACCCCTCCTCTTCTCCCACTTCCTGGGGTGACCTAGAATGGGAAACACCTGCACCCACATCCTTGCCTCAGGCTCTGCTTTCAAGTGAGCCCAATGGGGACACTTGGCTCACAGTGGGTTTTCAGTAAATGTTTCTGGATTTGGATAGACGAGTGAATAAATTCTCACTGTGCCTGGTTTGGGCTTAACAGTGTCTGGCAAATCCTTTTCTCAGAAAGGGTGAGAAATCATTACCATAAACCAGCCTGTGGTAAAAACAATCAACACAAAGAAATTTCAGGATAAACCTGCATCTACTTCTTTTCATAGAACAAGTTCATGCTATGTAAGTTATTTGTACAACCCATGGACCGAAGAGCCTGGCGAGCTACAGTCCATGGGGTTGCAAAGAATCAAACATGACTGAGTAACTGAGAACACATATAAGTTACTTGTGTTAATAAATAAAGCATGTTTCCCCAAAACCCAGGCCACAGTATTGTAGCCATATTTTTCCAGGTAAGGGAAGCAATCATTCCAACCAGGAAGAGAGTCACCATTTTCAAAGGACCACCATGGTCACAGTGTATTTTTGATCTCCCTCCTTTCTGAGCAAATAAAGGTCATGAGGTAGAAATCACATAGGTCACTTTTGACTAGTTACACATCATTAGGAAGATATTTCAGCTCCCCCATTCACGAGTCTCCTAATTTTCTTGGTGGCTGCTTTCAACATCTGTGAACAGCTGGATAAGCCCACGGAGCTGGGATTGGTTCTTATATGGCCGAACATAAACAATCATTGGGACACTGATTAATTTCTCAAGACTCAAAAATAATTAAGGTAACAGTAATCCCTCACCCACACACTCCCGAATTCTTACAACCATTTAGTGGGGAGGCGGTGGAGGTCAGCCATGAAATCCTGTTCCCATTACTGCCCTGTAGGTTCTTACATGGTGTACCCTTGAGATTCATTAGGGAAAAAGACCCTTTGGCTGCCTGGACCCACAAGCTGGGAGTCAAACACCCATGCAAACCCCCGGGGAGGGGACCACCTCCTTATGTGAACCTACACGAGAGAAGGTGCCGTGGTGTGTGTGCTAAGTCCCTTTAGTCTTTGCGTCCTCATGGACTGTAGCCTGCTAGGCTCCTCCGTCCTTGGGATTCTCCAGGCAAGAATACTAGAGTGGGTTGCCAGGCCCTTCTCTAGACACAAGAGAATATTTAAAGGTAAATACCTGGAAAGAATTGAGAGCAGGGACTCAGATATTTTACTCATAGCAACCAAAAAGTAGAAGCTACCCCAGGTTCTAGCAACAGATGAATGCCTCAAAAACTGGTCCATACACACAACTAAATAATATTCTGCCAATAAAAGAGGAGGGTTTTCACTTCCTTCAGCATGGATAAACTTGGAGGATAGATGTTAAGAGAAGCAAGCCAGTCACACATACTGTATGACTCTACTTTATAAGGTTCGTAGAGGGGTCAAATCCATAGAGACTAAAGGTAGAATGGAGGTTGCTAGGGGCTGGGGGAGGGGAACGGGTGATTCGTGTATAAGAGGGACATAGTTTCAATTTAGGAAGATGAAAAACGTTCTGGAAATGGACAGTGGTAAAGGTTGTACAACAAAACGAATGAATTTAATACCCCTGAACATATACTTTAAAATGATTAACATGGTAAAGTTTATAACAATTTTTTAAAAATTAAGCACACACCTCCACATCTTTCAATGCCTCCAGGGATCAGGCAAGTAGCCTCAAACAATGAAACTGGCACGTTGTCTTTGTCCATTCAGGCAGCTATAACAAAATATCACTGTTGTTGTTCAGTCACTAAGTCCTGTCCGTCTCTTTGTGACCCCATGGACTGCAGAATGCCAGGCCTCCCTAACCTTCACTCTATCCTGGAGTTTGCTCAGATTCATGTCCATTGAGTCAGTGATGATATCTAACCATCTCATCCTCTTGTTCCCTTCTCCCTTTGCCTTCAATCTTTCCCAGCATCAGGGTCTTTTCCAGTGAGTTGGCTCATCAAATCAGATGGCCAAAATACTGGATCTTCAGCTTCAGCATCAGTCTTTCCAATGAATATTCAGAGTTGACTTCCTTTAGTATTGACTGGTTTGATCTCCTTTCAGTCCAAGGTACTCTCAAGAGTCTTCTCCAGCACCACAATTTGAAAGCATCAACTCTCTGGCATTCAGCCTTCTCTGGGTAGCTTCAGAACAACAGACATTTATTTCTCACAGTTCTGGAGGCTGGAATTTTGAAATCAGGGAGCTAGCCTGGTCTGGAGAGGGTCCTCTTCGAAGTCATAGACTTCCTGCTGTGTCCTTAGCTGGGGGAAGGACCGAGGAGCTCTGTGCAGTCTCCTTTAAATGACACTAATCTCATCCATGCATGCTTTTCCCACTTTTTGCTTTGTGCCTCTCTTCCATCTGGTAGTTCCTTTGGGGAGTGATATCTTTTTACAACACAGCAACTCCTGTCGATATGAATGGGTTCCAGTCTGAGAACACATCTGTAAGTACAATTTGTTCATAAGTCCAACAAAATTAGCCTAGCTACCAAATCAGCACAACAGGCTATATAGTTCTGTCCCATAATGCATGCGAAGTTGCTTCAGTCGTGTCTGACTCTGTGTGATCCTGTGGACTGTGGCCCACCAGGCTCCTCTATCCATGGGATTCTTCAGGCAAGAATACTGGAGGGGGTATTCCTTACTCCAGGGGATCTTCCCCACCCAGGGATCGAAACTGCATCTTTCGCAGCTCCTGCATTGGCTGTGCTGTGCTGAGTCGCTTATTTGTGTCTGACTCTGCCACCCCAAGTACTGTAGTCTGCCAGGCTCCTCTGTCCATGCGGATTCTCCTGGCAAGAACACTGGAGTGGGTTGCCATGACCTCCTCCAGGGGATCTTCCCAACCCAGGGATGGAACCCAGGTCTCCCACATTGCAGGCAGATGCTTTACCTTCTGAGCCACCAGGGAAGCCCATGAATACTGGAGTGGGTAGTCTATCCCTTCTCCAGAGGGAACTTCCAGACCCAGGAATTGAACAGGGGTCTCCCCCATTGCAGGTGGATTCATTTCATTTTGTTTTTGTTTTCAGGTGGATTCTTCACCAACTGAGCTACCAGGGAAATCACAGGTGGGTTCTTTACCGCTAGAGCCACCTAGGAAACCCCACTGTACTGTAATAGGTTTATAAAACTTTCTACACATATACATTTTTTTAAAAAAGATATTTTTAATCTTACAGTATGGTACTTTGAAAAGTACAGTAGTCAAGTACAACAGCTGGCAAACATGGGTTGGCATCCATGCACAGGCAGGAAGAGTTACTGACTGGAGGTGGGAGAGGAGGCGGGAGATGGGAGAGCTGAAGGATCGTCTGCAGTAGGAGACTTGGAGGACAAGCTTCAGTGTCACTCATGCCTGACATGGATGGAACACACATTCGCACCTTTGAAAGTTTGCAACTTGAAGGTTCATATGTAGGGGACCTACTGAACAGGCAATTTCAGTCAGTTCAGTTCAGTTCAGTTGCTCAGTCGTGTCCGGCTCTTTGTGACCCCATGGACTGCTGCACGCTAGGCTTTCCTGTCCCTCACCAACTTCCGGAGCTTGCTCAAACTCATGACCATCGAGTTAGTGATGCCATCCAACCATCTCATCTTCTGTTGTCCCCTTCTCCTCCCACCTTCAATCATTCCCAGCATCAGGGTCTTTTCCAATGAGTCAGTTCTTCGAATCAGGTGGCCAAAATATTGGAATTTCAGTTTCAGCATCAGTCACTCCAATGAATATTCAGGACTGATTTCCTT
The DNA here is from genome assembly GCF_014754425.2 of Oryx dammah. Classification (NCBI taxonomy): domain Eukaryota; kingdom Metazoa; phylum Chordata; class Mammalia; order Artiodactyla; family Bovidae; genus Oryx; species Oryx dammah. The sequence continues at coordinate 29,988,413 of NW_024070192.1, forward strand.
TAGGGTTGACTGGTTGGATCTCCTTGCAGTCCAAAGGACTCTCAAGAGTTTTCTCCAACACCACAGTTCAAAAGCATCAATTCTTTGGCGCTCAGCTTTCCTCATAGTCCAACTCTCACATCCATACCTGACTACTGGAAAAACCATAGCTTTGACTAGACAGACTTTTGTTGGCAAAGTAATGTCTCTGCTTTTTAATATGCTGTCTAGGTTGGTCATAGCTTTTCTTCCAAGGAGCAAGCTTGGACTTCATGGCTGGAGTCACCATCTGCAGTGACTTTGGAGCCCAAGAAAATAAAGTCTCTCCCTGTTTCCATCGTTTTCCCATCTATTTGCCATGAAGTGATGGGACCAGATGCCATGATCTTCGTTTTCTGAATTTTGAGCTTTCAGCCAACTTTTTCACTCTCTTCTTTCACTTTCATCATGAGGATTTTTAGCTCCTCTTCACTTTCTGCCATAAGGGTGGTGTCATCTGCATATCTGAGGTTATTGATACTTCTCCCAGCAATCTTGATTCCAGCTTGTGCTTCATCCAGTCCAGCATTTCACATGAAGTACTCTACATATAAATTAAATAAGCAGGGTGACAATATACAGCCTTGATGTACTCCTTTCCCTATTTGGAACCAGTCTGTTGTCCCATGTCCAGTTCTAACTTTGCTTCTTGACCTGCACACAGATTTCTCAGGAGGCAGGTCTGGTTTTCCCATCTCTTTAGGAATTTTCCACAGGTTGTTGTGGCCTTTCCCTTCTCCAGGGGATCTTCCCAACCCAGGATCGAACCCAGGTCTTCTGAATTGTGGGCAGATTCTTTGCTAGCTGAGCCACAAGGGAAGCCCAAGAGTACTGGAGTGGGTAGTTTATCCCTTCTGCAGGGGATCTTCCCAACCCAGGTATTGACCTGGGGTCTCCCTGCTTTGCAGATGGATTCTTTACCAACTGAGCTATCAGAGAAGCCCAAACAGGCAATTTAGTAAGTAAAATTCTCTGGATTGTGTGAGCCACTCCAGCAAATTAATTGAACCCATGAAGGGGATTTGTAAGATCCTCCCACCTATAGCCAGATGGTCAGGAGGCCGGGTGACAACCTGGACTTGTGATTGGCATCTGGAGCGGGAGGCAGGACAATCTGATCAGACTGAGACCTCACCAGTGGATCTGATGCCATCTCCTTGGTGGTGCTTGAAAACCCATTCAGTACTAGAATTATTTTACCTCTCAACAGAGTCTTACCTGCGTGAGGTCAAGGATCACACCCACTGTCAGAATATCAAGGTCATCATTAAATATATTCTGAATAAGTGTATTGTAATAACTAAGACCTTTTAAAAAGCAGTATGCTTTAAAACTCTTTAGTAATTACATGCAACTTAAGTAATTGTAATTGTACTTATAACTTAATACTTTTCTCTTTAAAATTAAATGGTTCTGAATCATGGATGGATCTAATCCTGGCCATGCACTAAGCTTGAGAAAAGCTCATTTTAATTTACCTTGAAACTTTATTTTGACATGAATTATGGGAAGAAAACTTTAAGGCTTCAGCACTAAGTGTGTGTCTACTAATAAAATGTGATTTTGGAGTAATCTGGCATCAGAAGGCTTTGAGGGAGACACAATGTAAAAAAATTCCCGAAACGAGTTGAACCTGAATGCCTTCTGAGGCGTGGAAAGAGGCAGTGACTCAGGGAGATGTCATTTAGGTTGGAAGCCTTGAAGAATTCACTGGCATGCATAACTTTCATTTATAAAATCAAACATCTTGAAAAAAGAAAAGAAAAAGTGAGTGGAGAATTTAAGGCAAACAAAAGCAGAGCATGATTAGAGGTGAACACAGCTTACTATGGTGGCCGCTAAAAATGTGTCATGGGGAGGCAGGGCAGAAAGACTGTCGACCAGAAACTTTAAAAGTCTAAAGAAGTGCGTAAAAGAATTCACTACTCGGAGGCAATCACTACAATATTCTTGCATAACACATATTTTAATGTGTTTTAAATCATTGCAATAACAAGGAAGATACAATTTCATATCCTACTCTTTTTCATCTGATACTACAGAAAATCCATTTTTTCCCAGATGACTATGGCTAAAAAAGAGGGAAAGTGGGGCTTCCCTGGTGGTGCAGTGGTTAAAGAATGTGCCTAGCAATGCAGAACACACAGGTTCAATTCCTGGTCAGGGAACTAAGATGTCACATGGCATGGGGCAACTAAGCCCTCCTGCCTCAACAATAGAAAAAAAGATCCTAGTGCCGCAATTAAGGCTAATAAACAAATATTTTAGAAAACTTAAATTAAAAAACATTTTTAAAGAGGGAAACATTTCCATGATGTCTTTATAAAGGTCATAGCCCTTGATTCTGTGTTTGCCTACTAATTCTGCTTATATCTAGACTGAGAAAATAATCCAAAATGGATAAGTATTTATGTCTAGAATTTTCACTGAAGCATTATTTGTAATAGTAAAAAAATTGGAAACAGGCAGATTTTCTAGTAACAGGAAAAAGGCTAAAGAAATTATGATAAATGTGTAAGATGGACTACCTTGCAGTCATTAGAAATGATGTTTTCTAATAATGTGTATTGTCAAAAGGATGTTTAATGAGTAAACACGTTTTGTTAAATAAATAAAGCAGGATACAAAATTATAGATTTTTATCTAGTCTATGTAATATACATGAATAAATTTATATACAACTATGGGCAGAAAAAACTGAATATTTGACCTATGGGTGTTCAGCATGATTAATTCCAGGTGGTAGGAATCAAGTGATTTTTATGTTCCCATTATATTTTCTATAGTTTCTAAATTTTGCATAATAAGTAGGCACTAATTTCCTTATCCAGAAGGGGAAAGATAATATTTTAAGAAAGTTTCTTGATTGAGTTAATGCAGAAAAGTCATTAGAAATAAAAAAAAAAGACTTGGATAATTCTACACTATACATGAGTGATAACTGTAGATAAATCATACTTGTATGACAGTCCTTAATTAGGTGGAAATAGTAGTACTTAAAAAAACTTTCTTGGCTTCAGTTTTAAAGCTTTTGCTTCATAAATTCCAAGCTAAGTACTAGAGCTGTCAGACCCTCCAGATCAATCACTGCATTTCCAGACCACATTTTTTTTTTCTTTATGACACTTTTGAAATGTTATTTCACCATCTTAGGAACTGAAGATGATCGAGACGATAGAGGATTGAATTTTACCAACTCTTCAAGTCAAAATTTATTTTTTCAGGGACATATTTATGTTTCTTGCCTCTGAAACAGGGCAGTCAGTGCACAGAACAGCCTGCCAAAGGGAAAGATGCTAATGTTCCATGAAGAGCTTAAATGGGTTTTCTTATCAGTAGTAAAGTTTCCAAGCAGGCCAACCCACAAGGCCATAGGCGAGAGCGGACCCCTGAACAGGGCTTGGTGAGCTGGCCGCAAAGAAGGGAGCAGCTCTCGGCCCCAGGGAGGCACTGTTTCTGTCCACATTCACTTTAAAAGTTGAGGCTGATTATTCTACTGGAAAAGATACAGACTCAGGGTCAGACAGGAGGGTAAGTCCTGGATAGACCACCTGAAAGGTGAGTAACTATTTAGACACTTGCTTCACCTCTCTTGATAGACTTCAGTTTATCCCTGGTATGGCAATAAGGTGCCTTCCCCGGTGGCCCAGACAGTAAAGAATCTGCCTGCAGTGCAGGAGACCTAGATTTGATCCCTGGGTTGGGAAGATCCCCTGGAGAAAGGCATGGCAACCCACTCTAGTATTTTTGCCTGAAGAATTCTCTGGGAGGAGGAGCCTGTCAGGCTACAGTCCATGGGTCACAAAGAGTCAGACAGGATTGAAAGACTAAGTATACATATGGCAATAAGGATTCTTTCAACAGTGGGAAAAAAAAAAAAAATCTCCAACTTCTGCAATTTTAGCTATTGATTTTTATTTTCATTAATTTTTTAATTGTATTTTTTGGCTGAGAGAGAGACATGTGGAATCTTAGTTCCCTGACCAGGGATCCAACCTGCACCCCCTGAATGGGAAGTTTAGAATGGCAACCTGAGAAATCCCTGGGAAATCTTGCCTGGGAAATCCCACAGAGAGAGGACCCTGGTAGGCTACAGTCCATGGGGTCTTGAAAGAGTCGGACATGACTTAGCAAATAAACAAAAAATTTTAATGATATATTGCATTAAACCAAGTCATCAATCAGCAATTTTAAACACTTGATGCCTCATGCAATAGACTGTTTATGTATGTGTATGCATGTGCTGAGTTGTGGCCAACTCTTTGCAACCCCATGGACTGTAACCCACCAGGCTCCTCTTGTCTATGGAATTTCCCAGGCAAGAAGATTGGAGTGGGTTGCCGTTTCCTACTCCAGGGGATCTTCCCGACCCAGGGATCAGATCTGCCTCTCTTGCATCTCCTGCACTAGTAGGCAGATTCTTTTCCACTAGCACCACCTGGAAAGCCCCAACAGATTGTTTGATGCTATGCAAACGCCTGGATCCCCAAGAGGCCAAGAAGCCTTGAAGAACAAACATTCAAGGTGAGAATGTTCCATAGCTATTGACCAAGTTATTATTGGACATTTGGTTCCATTCATGGATCATTGAGGAAAAAGAGTTCAATAGTATCAGAACAAAACTCTTTAAAAAAGAAATAATTATTATTTAAAAACTCAGTGGAATAATACCATTTTCCCCCAGAGTCCCCAGTCTGGCGAAGATCCTCTCTGACTTCCAACAGTTCAACTTGCCCTTCCAGGCTCCCAGATACTTAAAGAGCTCATTTGACCTGGTGGTGCCCATAGTGTAACATCTGGGGAAGCAAGTCAACTGGAAAGGCAGGGGTTAGTCAGCAAGCCAGGACCTGCCCCAGACACCACCCCAACCAGGCCCTCATTCTGATGCCCCCCCTATCACTATGGCAACAGGTGTGGCCTTCTGCACTTCCCATCCCCACCCGGGTTTTGTTCTATTGGTTAAAGCAGTCACATCAGCAAGTCAGCGTGATAACCAAGTATGTGGATGCCAGGAGGTGTGGCTCACAGGGGTCACCATCCACCACAGGCAGTTAGAAGAGACCCTCCCTGAGGAATTCAAGCAGATGGGGGGTGAGATCTGAAAGGTGAGTGTCTGGTTAGCAGGGCAAGGAGTTAGGAGAATCGTATCCACAGAGAGAAAGAAAACTACTGCAGCTGGAGCTCAGGGACCAAGGAGGAACCAGGAGGGATGTCCAAGACAAATGAGGAAGTCCGGGTTTATCTGAAATGTAACGGGAGGCTGTTTAAGTGCTTTTAGCCAGTGGAGTGCACTGTCCAATCTGAGTTGTGTTAAAAGATGCTGCCAACTTCTGTGAGCAGAAGAGCTTGCAGGGAGCAGCAGGAAATGCGTGGGCGGCCAGGTGCAGGGCGACTGCAGGAGTGCACGGATGCAATGGCAGCTTGTACCAGGTGTCAGAGGAGAGAGGAAGGAGTGGATGAATATGGGAGATTTCTGGAAGTCGTCTTGACAGGACTCATGATGGATTGGACTCGAGGAATGTGCAGGGAAGAGATGCCAAGAAAGCCTCCAAGTTTTCTAGTTTGAGAGCTGCAAGCAGGCGAGACAAGGGGAGAAGATTTAGGAAGGAGAACCTATTGAATGGATTTCAACTGGGGGCATGCTTTTATTAGAGATGCTCAGGGAGACATCCAAATAGGTGTGTGTGTGGGGGGGTGGTGCAACTGGCTCGAGGAGTTTGCAGCTCAAAAGTAGTTGGACTGCAGTGAGCTTGCTTGCTTGAACTTGCCTGGGATACCATCTTCTGTTGGCCCCTCTAGAACCCTCTTGCCCCTCCCCCATACACTCCAAGCTCATCCCCATGGATCTGCCTACAGATCCCAATTGGCTGGATTCCTGCACATCTACATCCTTGCCAGGACTGATTCTCTCCCTCTGCCTCCTGACCACCGTCCAGCCAATCACCTGGCAGCATCCTACCGGTGGGGAGGGTTTGGCTCTTCCCTTCCCCCACCCCACATCTGGCTGGACCCCCGCTGTCCTGGCTTCCCACAGTACCTCCTCAGGGCCCCTTATCACACTGTGTTGCATCTTTGCCTCCCCCAGGAATTCTTCGAGGCAAGAAATGTGTCTTGTTTAGGTTGTGTCCGGAGCAGCCGTAAGCACTCAGTAAATATTTACTGAATGAATGAACTCATCTCTGCCCCCAGCCTCTTCCTGCTCCAAGTCATAGGGAACAGCGCACCCCAAACAGGCATCTCTGAACTTCCCTCCCATCAGACGACTCCCCTTCTTGAGGACTTCCGGAGCCTTCTGTTGTTGACGCTTCCGATGGAGACATGGTGGCCTCTGGTGCTCTTTTTTTCTGCTAAAGATATCGAAAGAGAAAGCTCACAAGATTGAGACATTTTGAGGTCAAGATCTGTGGAGAATGGTCACAGCTTCATCTTTATAAAGATGAAAAAGAGCCTCTGATACCTGCACAGATATGTAGGCAGGAGGGATGAGCATTAATGTGCTCTATTCACCTTTCTCAGGACTCTACGCCCTGGGGTCCTTAAGCTCCTTTTAGTTCCCATAAGATAGACGATCCCAGGCTCTCAACTGGAGAACACAGGCTTGAGCCCACAGACATATGACTACAGCAAGTCTTGGGCAGTATCGTGAGCACTTGATCAACTTTAATCCCCAGTAATAATAAACATGAGTGGGAATGAAAAAATAAATCTAGATGCTAGTGAAGGACATTGTCTGTTCAGATGAGCTTCTTGTAATTGAGAAGGTGACCCTGGGGGAATTTTCCACTTTGAATGCCCCATCAGCCCCTGAGGAAGTCAACTGTGTATTCAGTTGTGAAGGATAAGGAGAAATAACAATAGATCCCATACCAAGTGCCAGAAATATATTGGGAAGACTGAATCAAGACTGGAAGGTGACATTAGGGATTTCAAGGATTTGAGCTCTCTTTTTTAAAAATCCCTGATGATAATCTGTCATCCCACTTTTGGACAGTTTCAGGGACAGGTCAGGCTTTCCAGATGGCACTAGTAATAAAGAATCCACCTGTCAATGCAAGAGACATAAGAGACCAGGTTTCCATCCCTGGGTTGGGAAGATCCCCTGGAGGAGGGCACAGCAACCACACCGGTATTCTTACCTGGAGAATCCCAAGGACAGAGGAGCCTGGAGGGCTACAGACCATGGGGTCACAAAGAGTCGGACACAACTGAGCACTTGTCAGCAGCAGCAGGAACAGGTTAGTGATGATAGCTTGAGGGCGGCCCCATCAAAGAGGACCCAGTGGAGTGAGGGATGCCAGGCAGGCATGCCCACTGTTTTAAATGCTGCCAGATGGACTTTCCCTTAGAGAAAACCCAGAATTCCAAGGGGTGATTGCTTAGTGCTGTTCTCGGTAAAGAACACAGGGCAGAGGAAAAGGTACCTGAAGAGGAATGCAAGCTCTCCAGTGTTAAACTGAAGTCTAGGCTCTCACATGCTGGTTTTCAGACTTTAGCAGGAATCAGAATCATCTGAAAAGCTTGTGAAACCCAGAGCTTCTGACTCAGTAGGTCTGATACCGGCCCGAGGATTTGTGTGTCTATCAAGTTCCCAGGGAATGCTGATGTGGTCCAAGAAACACACATGGAGAACCAAGGCTCTCAGCCTCGGCTCCATATTAAGAGAGTCAGTTGGGGAGATTTTCATATTATAAAAACTTTTTTCAGCCTTATTGAGATACAACTAACACATAACATTGTGTAAGTTGAAGGTGTATGTCTTGATTGAATATGTTTATAAATTGCAACTTAGGGAATTCCCTGGTGGTTCGGTGATTAGGACTCTGCGCTTTCACTGCAGGGGCATGGGGTTAGATCCCTGGTCAGGGAACTAAGATCCCACCTGCCAGGTTATGCGGCCTGGCCAAATTAATTAATTAATTAAATTGCAATTTGATGACCTCCATTGTATCAGCCGGGCTTCCTTAGTGGCTCAGAAGGTAAAGAATCCACCTGCCATGCAGGAGACCTGGGTTAGATCCCTGGGTGGGGAAGAGCCCTTGGAGGAGGAAATGGCAACCCACTCCAGTATTCTTGCCTGGAAAACCCCATGGCCAGAGGAGCCTGACTGGCTACACTCTATGACCTCCTCTATCCTGTCCCATAACTGCCATTTCTTTTTTGTTTTGTGGAAAGAACCTTTAAGATCTGCTTTCTTAGCAACTTTCAGGTACAGAATACAGTATTATAAGCTATAATCACCATGCTATATGTTAAATACTCAAGCTTTTAACTGGAATGTTGTACCCTTTGACCAGTATCTCCCCATTTCCTCCACTCCCAGCCCCTGGTAACCACCATTCTGCTGTTTCTCCAAGTTTGCCGGTTTTAGATTCCATACGTAAGTGAGATGACGTCTTTCTCTGTCTGACTTATTTCACTAAGCACAATGCCCTCCAGGTCCAAGCTCAGGGAGCTTTTTAAATGTACCAGTGTCAGGGCCTTGTCCCCTAGAGTTTCTAATGTAATTGTTCCGAGGTGTGTTAGAGCGTCAGTAATTTTTAAGACCTCTCTAGGTCATCCGAGTATTTGCCCAAGCTTGAGAAATACTGCTCTAAACTGTGCCATCAGGTTAATGAGTAGATTTTAGGTCCTTTTTATTACCTTTCTGTAGAAAAAGCAAGAAATTGATGGGCTGGGGTGCGAGGTCAGGTCAGCACTCAAGACCCACGAATACATCAACCAGTGGCATACTCCTGGGTTTGAAGGAGCGAGCTCTATAAAATGCAGGCTTTTCAACACCAAGTGTTAACTGGAGACCTGTTTCTTAGCTGAGCAGCAGGCATCCTCCCATTTGGAGGAGTGCTCTTCTCACTGCCTTTCCAAATGGTAAGCAAATCATTCCCTCTGCAAGTCTCTTCCCTCCTTCATGGCAAGATGCACATCTCAGGTTAAGTGCGAGCCTTCAACAGGCGTGACCTTTGCCAGGAGCAGAGGTTAGCTTATGGCAAACATGGTTTGAGTTATACATAACTAGAAATTATTAGCATCAATTAGTTTTTGTTCTATTAATATTTATGCTTTTAATTAAGATCGCTTCTTTATGGCATGAGAGAATGGCTATTCACCTGAAACTGTTGTTTCCTTTTTATTTTTTATTTTTTTTCCTTTTTAAATTGAATAAAATTTCAGTTCCACAAAATGAATTAAATCCAAGACACCTAATATACACCATAGTGCCTATAGTTAACAATACTATATTGAATTCTTAAGAGTTTGCTAAGAGGGTGGGTCTTGTGTAAAATGTTCTTACAACAAAAATATAAATAAAAATGGTGGTGGAGGGAACTTTTGGAGGTGATGGCTATGTCTACAGCATTGGTCTCACGGGTGTGTACTTACACTAAACTCATCCAGTGGTATACGTTAGACAGGCACGCTTTTTGCATACCAATCTCGCCTCAGTAAAGTGCCTTATAAAACAAACAAAGAAAAAGAGGTCAGGGTTCTTGAGCCTTAATTTATTAACTTAGTGTCGGCTACTTTAAAATGCAACCAGAGGGACTTCCCGGGTGGTTCAGTGGCTAAGACTCTGTCTCCCGATGTAGGGGGCCAGCTTTGATCCTTGGTCGGGAAACCAGATCCCACATGCCGCAACTAAGACCAAATAAGACCACAGCCAAAGAAATAAATATTTTTAGAAAATAACAATAAAATAAAATGCAACCAGAAAGTAAATCTCAATTGAAAATTCAAAAATATCAAGTAGAAGAATGAATTGAATTTTCAAGTAGTAAATAATAATCCATATAACCATGGAGATGGTGTGCTTTGTTAAAAGAAAACAGGTTGTTTGCTAAAGATATGGGCCCTGATGCTGGGAAAGACTGAAGGAAAAAGGAAGAAGGTGCCAGAGGGTACGATGGTTAGATAGCATCACGGACTCAATGGATGTGAATTTGAGCAAACTCCAGGAGAAAGTGGAGGACAGGGGAGGCTGGCACTCTGCAGTCTATGGGGCTGCAAAGATTTGGACATGACTTAGTGACTGAACAACAACCGCCACCTCCCTGTCCATCCACAACACACAATAAGACACTGAAATACCCACGAGTTGGTAAAATATATTTTATTTGTTCATACAAAGAAATAGTATGAATTACCAGAATTTCATTTTCCTAGAAACATCTTTCTCTGTGTAAAATTAATTTGTGTTATACATAGGACAAAATACTTGATTTAAATTTTTTTCTTCCTTTTTGTACATATTGGCTATTCTAACATCCAGGTTATAGCAGAAACAGCTAGGATTTGCACAGTATTTCAGATTACTGGGTTGAATGAAACTCAGTTATAAATTAATGTTACAAAAGTGAAAAAAAATCTAACCACACCTTTAAGTTTTACTGACCATCTTTCTTGATCAACTGAAAAGAAAAAGACATCGACTTCCACCTCGGCCTTTTCGACACTGAGGGTTTCTAGTTGAATGGACTCTTCCATTTTTCCTTTCTTATGAAAATATCCTGGTAGAATCTGGAACTCTGTTTCTCCAATGTCTATAATGTACCTGTCACTCAGAGTGACTTTCTAGGAGGAAGGAGACAATTTCTCCTCCTTCATCTTCCAACTAGATGCTTATGGTGAAGTCCGTGTACCTAAACACCTTCCAGGTCCCATGTACCAAGTTCACAGACTCCTGGACAAATGCCTCAAAGACAGCGTGGGCTAGATAGGAACAACAGAAACCTCCAATTTTTTTCTCAGCAGTTTTGTTTGTTTTTAAACACACTGGGTGGAGTAAAGAGTACCTCATGAATATCAGAGCTTTTCCTGTAACCTGGAAGAAACCCCAAACGTGCGTTAGGACAAAATTTGCCAAGAGGTGATATGGTGTTTGCCTTCTAGCAGCGAAAAAGTTAAGTTGGTGGTCTTGCAGATGGCTGGAACAGGAAGAAAGTTAAGGCCTGATTTTATGTGTTGCCTGACTCCTCCAGGAGGAAGACATGTGGGCCCTGTAATACGTATCACGCGATGGGGTGTAACCTTGGGAGCCGTCAGGAGCAGTCAGAAACCGCAAGCCCTCAGACTCCTCGGAAGAGATGCACAGGAAATCTGATTTATTTGTCTTCCACGGAAAAACTCACTCTAGTCCTTCAGTGCTAATTATCAACATCTGTTTGGATTCAAGGATTTGACCTAGAATGGAACCTTGACTCACTTCAGTGTTCATGACTAAATGACCCTCCTTCAAGCTGAGGATTTCCTGTTTCAGTTTTAAGGCAGAGAATAAACAACTTAATCAAAAATGGTCCAGCTTGAAAAGACAAGCAGGGACCCGGAGGGAAAGGGGAAGCTTGTGTGCATTTCCCCCACGGCTTTGTGGCAAGCCCTTCTCTGAACTTCTCTGCAACTGGACGTCACGTGCCACACAGGGCACCAGAGCAGCCAGAAAGCAGATGGGGCAGGAGCAGGTGGTGGTTGTGGACTGACTCGGACTTGAAGCCATGTTCTACTGTAACGGAAAAGAGGCGGTGTTCCGGTTTATTTCTAATTAGCTTTCTGACTGGAGAAATGTATGATCAGTCAGCACCCTTATGAGGATGTCTCTGACACCCAAGCAGCAAGAAGGGAGAACCACCCCGTGATTATGGGTGTTCCCCTAAGTGCAGGTTCACCTCGGCTTGGTAGAGGTGAACAAAGCTATGGAATGATTACAGCATCTCAGGAATGCATAGCTCCCTGCCCCTACCCCATGTCCATCCTCCTACACCCAACCTACAGGATGACAGTTTTGCTGCTAAGCACAAACTAGCTACGTGGGCAAAGACAAACCAGCTTATCCACAAGACATCCCTTAAAGACCAGTGTTTTGTTTCTCTAGCGAGCGAGTTATCGCATAGAACAGACAAAAGTGTCCTTTGTAACGATTGTAACCCAACCAGGTTGACAACATCTTCCCATATATTCCTTGATGAAAGTATAATGCAAATGACAATTCCCATTCTGGGTTAGAAAACTGAGGATCAAGTGAAGACACTATTATTATGTCATATTGCTATACAGTTACCCAAGAGCTGGTCAGCATCAAATGACTCCCCCGGCCTTCCCACCCCACCGCTCCCTCCAGAGAGAAGCAGAGGAGAGCATTCCACATCAGCAGCTACAAGGCTGGTATCTCTCCTGCCAGGGCCTGGCTAGAAGAGACAGCCCAGGCTCAAGTGTCACAGGCAACACAGGGCCAGCGTTCCCAGTCTCTTTTTTATGAGCCACTCCTGGTTCTGTCTGGCTGTTGGCTATAGACCATGTTGTCTGAGATGAGCTAGAAAATCCAAGGAGAGGAATTCCAGACCCCAAACGCAGGCTGGTCCTGGCATCTTGGTGGAGTCAGGAGGGGAGGCACCTGACCCCTTCAGGTCTCGACACCCAGCACCCCTGGTTCATGCTGGTCATTCAGCTAGCCGGGGGGTGGGGTGGGGTGTTCTTTGGTGTGTCAAGGCAGAAACTGTCTGCCTGAGAACAGAGCATGATGCACTCGCATGCAAAAGAGAAGGGAACATCTTTATTTCTAAAGCAGCAGCCAAGCACAGGACCTGGGAAAGGTGGGGTGGGGGCGGGGCTGACATTTGCATACACTTCAAGCTGGTTGATGAACTGGGGATGGGGCAGAAGAGGAGGCAAGGGGGCAGCCTTCAAAATCAAAAGCTAAAGTCCATGAACTTGACCCCTCACCAGCAGGCTCTAAGAGGACATGGATGTCCCTGCCAAAGTAGCGATTCTCCCCGGTGCTGAGTGGACTTGAGGGGGTGTGTGTGAGGGGGTGGGCAGACCTAGCACTGTGATCTGTAGTCTGCGCCCTGGGACGTGTCAGAAAGTGGCCGAGGAAGCTGCCACAGGGCAGTCTGTCTTCTCAGAGCTCCCAGAGGTGGCCAGGCAGCCAGGGAAACCGGAGTTTCAGAACAAGGAGAGGACAAATGCACCCAGACAGCGATCGAAGGCTGCATACCCGTAACAACAAAAATCTCAAGTTGTGCTTTTCTTTAAATACAATGGGTAGAAAGGAAACTCAAAGGAGGGGAAAAAAAATGGAAGCACCATCCATTGTGAGGACAAGAAAATATTAGAAAACACTTTGGAATGTTAACAGATTACGTGACTCTCTAAAAGAGTGTGGCTAGGCAGCTTAGTGAATTAATTGCTTAGGAATTAAAAATAAATTATTATAAAATAGATTTCTGTACATTTTACATACATATAATCTCTCTCAATATTTCCTACGCCCAAGAGGGTGCCATCAGTCCCAGCCGAAGTCGTGGCCCGTCATCTGGTAGAACTTGCGGTTGAAGGGCCGGTAGAAATCCCGCAGCTGCCGCAGCACCTGCGCGTCGATCTCGGGGTGGGGTCTGCCCTTGGTCTTGCCCAGGCAGTGGGGGCGGCCGCTGCCCTCCGCCTTCTTGAGGCAGGGGAAGCCCTTGGTCTGGTTGAAGTAGAAGTGCTTGTCCGAGATGATGCGCTTGAGGCCCAGGAAGTCCTGCACGCGGCCCAGCTCGCCGGCCGGGTCGCGCACCAGGCGCTCGCCGCTCACGAAGAGCATCTGGCGGGCGGGGAAGTGGCGCAGCCAGCGCTCCAGGTGCTCGGCGTACAGGCCGATCTGGATGGCGCTCCACGAGCGGTCCACCAGGCCCGCCGAGCGGTTCCGGAAGGCCAGGCTCTCGAAGCTGGGGATGTCGGGCCGCTTGGAGAGCGTCTGCGTGTAGTCCGACACGGCCCGCGTCACCGGGTCCCGGACCACCACCAGGAGCTTGGTGTCCTTGGACATGGCCGAGATGCGCGCGGGCGCCTCGCGCGTCACGAAGTAGCTGGGCGTCTTCTCCATGGTGATCTGGCCCTCCAGGGTCCTCGGCATCAGGTCCCTGCGCGGAGCAAACAGACCAGGGCGGGTCAGAGGTCACAGCTCTTTGGCCACACGTCTCAATAGCAATACTTTTTTTCCCTATTCTTGCCTTTTTTTTTTTTTTTCTGTTTTTTTAATTGGAGGTTAACCGCTTTACAATACGTTAATTTCTGCTGTACAACACCCCTGAATCAGCCATATGTATCCATGTATCCCCTCCCTCTGAGACTCCTTCCCACCCTTCCCGCCATCCCACCCCTCTAGGTCATCACAGAGCACCGAGTGGCAATGTCAGCACTTTTAATCCTGGCTCCATCTAATTTCAGTTTGTAGAAACATTAAAAAAAAAAAATGCAAGTTGAATTTCAGAGCTAAGAGATATAGGTACGTCCCATCTGAAGGTTGGAGGCCAGCTGCTCTCCACCTAAGATGGGAAGGCACTTTAATTTAGGGCAGAAGGAGTAAGATTCGACCTTCTCTGATATCTTCTCCCAGTGTCACCTCTCCCTTATTTTGGGTGGGGGGTGGGGGTAATCCAGCTTTTAGATGGCCCAGAATATCTGACTTCAGAACACAGAGACCTCTGGCCTCTGGATACGTGCCTTTCAAAATAATATCACCTGGAGCGCCCAGAGATTTTGGTGTCCACGTGTCCTCACTTCCCTGCCTTGCTCTGCTTATCACGTTGGGACAAAAGCCCGGTAGACACAAGAAGGAAAATGTCCCCTGAGCCAGTCAGGGTGTACTAGCATCGCCACAGTGACCACTGGCCAAACGCCTTCACTGTGAAAGACATCCCTGAAGGCCTCGAGGCACATAGCTGCCAAAAAATCGGGAGGAGTCCGATGAAGTATAAACTGATGTGAAGAGAGAATTTGCTGAGACACAACTCTAGAAGCCTCCAAAACTGTTTCAGATTCCATTTTATAGCTAGCTGGTGGAATTCTATTTTTTTATAGATCCCTGGTGTATGATGCAGGGAGCTCAAACTCAGTGACAGCCTAGAGGGGTAGGATGGGGTGGGAGGTGGGAGGGAGGTTCAAGAGGGAAGGGACCTGTGAATGCCTATAGCTGATTCATGCTGATACATGGCAGAAACCAACACAATACTGTAAAGCAATTATCCTCCAATAATTTAAAAAGAGACAGGGACTTCCCTAGTGGTCCAGTGGCTAAGACTCACTCCTCGCTGCCAGTGCAGGGGTGCTGGGCTTGATCCCTGGTCAGGAAATGAAGGGTCCACATGCCACAACTAAGACCCGGTACAGCCAAAATAAGTAAGTTAATAAATATTTTTAAAGGGAGAGAGAGACTTGTATGATATTTATTTATTGCCACATAATTTAAATGTAACTACACAGGCAGAACTTGAGCAAACTCCAGGAGATAGTGGAGGACAGGAAAGTCTAGCAGGCTGCAGTCCATGGGGTCGCAAAGGGTCAGACGTGACTGAGCAACTAACACTCCGGATATTCTAAACGCCCAGCTTCAAGCCGTCCCTAATCTACTGAGACCAAAATTGCTTTACAGAGATGTTTATAGAAATGATGATATAAACTCTATCACACGAGCAAGAAAGGGCAACAGACTCCTCCTTCACAGCAAATTAGAGGAAGCAGGCTTCTCCCTGATGGGGGGTGGCCCCGCAACCCTGCAACCAGCCCCAGCTTAAGCTAAAGCTGGATTGACCCACTTTGCCCATTTACCACTTAGATGAAGGTAGCCCTGTCATCAGGCTAATTCGATGAAGGATTAAAGAGGGCCCGGCTCTCAACTTATTCTGCGTTTCCCTCAAAAGCAGGTCGAGTCTGATTAAGTCTGAATTTTTTCCCTGTGTTCAGCCACGTACATCTAAACCAAGTCTACAAGAAAGGGTTCAATAGTCAAAATCCAAGTGCTATCCCTATGACTGAAGAAAACCCCACCCGCCACGTTCTCCAGGGCCATGCACATGAGGCGGGTTTGGGCTCTGTCTGCAGAGGGTCTGAGTGACCAAGCACAGGCGCTGAAGTCCAGCCCCTGGTCTGACTCTCAGCATCCCGTGGACTGAGGTGTGTGCCCCTCACCTGTCCATGTCTCCATTTTCTCAATTGGTCCGTGAGAAAAAGGATGATGTCCACCACCCAGGGTTTCTCCTTGGGACCAAGCCTGGGAGCTGATCGGTGCCAAAGAAAGGTTGTCAGTTCCCTACTGTTGACAGAGTCAGGGAAAGGGTGCAAGGAGGCAAGGCTTGCACGCAGGGACTGGTCACTCCCTTGGTTCACCTGCAGAGGAGCCACGGGGATGCCCCTGGGACAAGCAAAGCTTCAGGAAGAGTGGACGTGGCTCTCTACCCACCTGGGCTCCAGAACCACCTCTGAACCTTTTCTGCGTGCATCCCCTTGACATCCCTAAACAAGGGCCTGGCGATCATGGAACAAAATGGCCAAGTGAGAGAGCCCATACCAGGAAGAACAGAAAAGGAACAGGAAATGGTCACCATCTTACAGTTCAAAGGCACAGCCTACTCAGCCATAATGCATCCCTGGACTGGGGTCAGATTCTTGGGTGACCCCCTGCCACGCTGCAGTATAGGCTCCAAAGGACCCCGTCTCCCTAGGACAGTCCAGAGGTTGCACACAGATGTCAACAAGCACTCAGGGTCTTAAGACTTCTCTGTTTATCAATAACAGCTGGGGAACTGCTGACACCGAGTCTCAGTCCCTGTTCACTGCAGGCTCCACAGCCACCTTCCCCTGGGCGTGCGTGGTGTGGACACAGAGCAGCTAATGGGTGAATATGCTACGGGATTCTCCATCATTTCAGCAGGTGCTCCCTGAGTCCTCTCAATGGGTTTCCAGGTGCATTTCTATGGCAGGGGGAGGGGAGTAGAATAAGCCACAAGAAATATGTCTCTTTGGGTTAAGGATTATTTTAGGCTGATTATTTTTAAGAAACAATGGACATTGAAAAGCTCTGAAAACCAGTGAATGCTAACTTTTAGTAAGAGACATTTATATTTATAAGGGAAATGCTGGGAAAGACTGAAGGCAGGAGGAGAAGAGGGTAACAGAGGATAAGATGGTTGCATGGCATCATAGACTCAGTGGACATGAGTCTGAGCAAATTCCGAGAGACAGTGAAGGACAGGGAAGCCTGGTGTGCTGCAGTCCACGGGGTCACAGAGTCAGACACGACTGAGCAACTGAATATCAAGAGTGTCTTCCTGTCTATACCAGGAGGAGAAGACTGGCTATATCTCCAGAATCTCGTATCCATGGAGTTAAGTCTGCCCAACAGCTGTGCCCTTATCTTCTGGACTTTTCCTCACCACCTCCCAGAACTGGCCTCCCCCTTCTAAAAACCTTTTGTCTCCAGCTGGAGATGGCATTTAAGATGGAGGCTTGGGCTGTTTCCAAGACTCGCTCAGGTTTCCTGGGTATCTCCCTTGTACACAGGAGGGACACATGTTATTAAACTTGTTTTTTTTTTTCTTCTGTTGACTGTCTTTTATTACAGGGAGCTGGGGTGGGGTGGGGGTGTCTCAGCTAAGAACCTAGAAGGGAGGAGGGAAAATTATTTTTCCTCCTCTCCCCTGGTCCCGAGGCCTGGGCTCAGACAGAGTGGGGCACCTCCCCAGCATGGCCCAAGAAGTGTGCTGTTGACCCTTCCGGGCAGTTAGAGGCAAGACCCTGTTCTTGCCTCTGTCAGCTCTTCTGTCACCCTCCACCCCCTCTGCTTCCCGGCACCCCTGGTCCTGGAGTGAAGCCCTTTTCCATTCACTTCCTGGGCCCAGCTTCCTGCCACTCCCATCCTTCACTGGCCAGGCTCTTCTGTCCGGACTCTCAGAACCTCTCTGGGCACAGGAGTGGCTCCAAGAAGAAAAGATGGAGATATGGCCTAGGGTGACCCCCCTTACGTGGGCCCTGCAGCTCACCCCAGTGACCCCTCCAGTGGTGGCTCCAGCCACAGGCGGGCCTCGCAAGCCAGCAGGTAGGTTGCAGTTAAATTGAGCAGCTCATTAGGAAAGCCAGTTTCCTAATAACTGATAGCCGCAGCTAATAATCTAGGCAGCGCTTTGGGGCTCTCAGAGAAACTTCACATACTGCGCCTCACCTAATCCCTCGCGCACAAGCCTTCGAGGGGGTACTGCCAGCCCCAACCTACTGAGGAGGGAGCTGGGGCTGACGGGGAGGGTCACCCGCTGCCAGTAGGCCAAGAGCTGAGACCCGGAGTCGGGCCCTCTGATACCCCCATCACCACACCTCCTCCACCCAGCCTTCTGCGTTTTTCCTACTATGATGAAATGTACAAAGAGCTACACACCTGTCCTTTCTTTAAAGAGATCTGTATTTCTTCTTCTCATTTGGAGATTAGCATCTTAATAATAGGTATTCCAGGGCTAGAATCACATGACTACGATCGTAATTGTTCAAAGATGAGTCAGATTTCGAAACAATAGATGTCTTAGGCTCACACACGCTTGCTGTTAACTGCATAGGATGAGGCCGGGGGGTCAGGACAGGATGGAACAGTAGTTCCTCCTGCCAGAGGCCGCCCCCCGCCACCCCATCCTCCCCTCTCCACCTCGTGGGCAGGAAGGGACACTCTTTCACACCTGGCACACATTCCCCAGGTTGCTTATGAAGCCAGTGGACCTGGAGGTCTCTCTGAGGCAAGTCTCAGGAAGATGCATGCTCCCACCCACCCATCCTCAGGACAAGAAGAACAGATGCTAAACAGAGGTTTCAGGTGACACCCATGACATTCAGGCCTGAGGATGACCAGTCTGGGAGCATCAGGGCCCTCAAAGACCTGGACCACGGACCAGGAACCTGGGAAACTGGAAGATTTGCGGCAGGTATTTCAGGCTTTCAACATGTTTCAGGAAACTCAAAAGAAAGCGATGGGCCCCTCGGCGGTGGCGGGATTCAGCCTTGATGCTGAGGGTGCTGGATGCCCGGACCCCGTCCTAGACCCACAGAATCAGGCCCCTGTGGGTGGGGCCCTGACAGGGGAATCTCTCTGATGATGCCACCCTGCAACCAGGCTGGAAGTTGTCACCCTGGGGCATCTATGAGCCTGGCAGCTGCCCTGCACTTCAGCCTCTTATTCTGCGGATGCCCTGTGCACCTGTTGGGGGGGGGCATGGTGCTGGGTGGTGATGGAGACCCCCATGGTGGAAAAAAATCAAGAAAACAATACTGTTAACAGAACAAAAGCTGTTCAGCTAATCCAAGGTAGGATTTGAACCAAATTCCTAGAGTGAAGTCTAGAGAACTTGGGGTCATATCCTCCCCACCAAAGCAGACCAGGCCCCAAAGGGAAGGTGTTGCCCCACCTGCCAATGCGTGAGACACAGGTTTGATCCCAAGGTCAGGAAGATCCCCTGGACAAAGGAGGCTGGCAGGCTACAGTCCATGGGGGTCACAAAGAGTCAGACATGACTGAGCAACTAAACAACAAAGACATGCATGTGTGCAGATGCACAGAGATGCACACACACACACACACACACACTACACACACACTACACCGAGCTAATCATCAAACACAAATCAGGCTCTCACTGAAACAAATGAGGCACACTGAAAGAACTAGAAGAAACCCATGTGATGAGAGACTAAGACGCATCTAACTCTTTCATCATCTGAAGTTAGATAATATCAACATAAACAGAGGAAAGGAAAAAACAAACAGGTAAAGAATAGTACAAGCCCCGAATCATCCGATTTATGCTTTTGCCAAATTCATGGCTTAAAATGAAACTAAGGTCTCTTCATTTTTGAAAAGCTCATGAAACTAAGATGAATTGAGGTCAAAACGACCACTGGGCCGTTTCCTCTTTCACAGGCTTGTGGCAGGTGAACCAAGAGGATGTCTAGAGTCGGGTTTGAGGATGTAGAATCTCAGCCCCGGGTCTGGGCGCTCACCTGCACCTGTGCCTTCGCCAGACTCAGGAGTAGCTGAGAGCCGACCTGTGGACTCAGCCTCCCGAGGAGCATGGCAGTCACGGGCTTTGGAGAAGCCCAGCGTTTACAATGAACAGCCCAAGTCGCGACAGGGTCTTATGCATTACCTCGGAAAGCAGACTCTTAAAAACAAACCTTCAAGCCAACAGGCGGAGGAAATTTGAATGAACCAGACAAGTTCTAAAAGCCTTGTAATTCTGATGTTCTTCAGCAGCCAATGTTGCCCTAATTTTCTTTTTCTGCTTTTCTTTCTTTGGATGGCATGTCGGCTCCCAGAGTCCAGCAAGTGAACTTATTGTTGGAACTGGCAAGTTACGCAAGAAAAAAGAGGAAGATTATTGAGATGGGTGTAACCCACCACACTACAGCCAAACAGATGCTGAGACACTGACTCAAAACAGATGATGGAAGTGAATGAACTTGAACTTCAGAGAGCAGACAAAGCTGCAAGCCACAATGGGGTGGGGTGGGCCCAGGTCCCTCTGGGACTGACAAAAACTAGAAAGAGGGGAGGATGATCTCTTTGTTTGGTTCCAGAAACATCATATATGTATATATATATACACACACTAGTATAGATAAAATAGATAAAGAAGTACCTGCTGGATAGCACAGGGAATGCTACTCAATATTCTATAATGATCTATATGAGAAAAGAATCTGAAGAATAGAGACAGGTATATGTATAACTAAATCCCTTTGCTGCATACCTGAAACTAACATAAATTAGTTGTAAATCAACTATACTCCAATTTAAAAAAATAAATAAAAGAAATAGTCTCATGTTTCCTGACCTCCAATAAAGATCTTTTTTCTTCCTTTTTAGAACCTACTTTTTAACCTACATACACAAATCATCATTCTGTCCAGTTCTATGCCTTTGGACAAATGCACAGAATTGTCTAACAGCCAGCATCACAGACCTGATCCAGCTCAGTTCCATCACTCCTCACTCCTTCTCTTCCACTGCTCCTTTCCATCAAAATCAAAAATCGAACTCTGTGCACAAGGCAAATCCCCTTACAAATGGCCCTAGGCTGCCCAAATCCTTGTGCTGATACCATTGGGACGGAAATATTGATTGAGAAGAGAAAATGGTCAATAGACTCAGACATTTTGACATCACAAATCTATTTACTGTTGCTTTAAGAGAAGAAGAAGCTACAAGTTGTTTCCAGGTCGCTGTCTGTCTTCTAGTTCTGGCTCCTAACTAGCTTGTCTCCATCCTCCACCCCACCCCCACATCCCTGCGTCCTTGGCTTCCTGGTCTGTAAATCAGTACCACGGAGGAGGTCAAATTCTGATAAACTGCCTTGAGGTCAAACTCAGGGTGGGGAGGACAGGCCAGGAAGCAATGATGCCACATCACCTTTAGCTGTTCCCAAAGCCCACATCCTGGTGGCTCAAATGGCAAAGAATCCGCCTGCATTGCGGGGAACGTGGGTTTGATCCCTGAATTGGGAAGATCCCTGGGAGAAGGAAATGGCTACCCACTCCAGTATCCTTGCCTCGAGAATTCATGGACAGAGGAACCTGGCAAGCTACAGTCCATAGGGTCACTGAAGAGTCAGAAATGACTGAGTGACTAACACTTTCACTTTCAAAGCCCACATCCAGCCTCTGAGAGCTCAAAAGCCCACAGTGCAGCCAGGAGAAACCTTTACAAACAGAATAATCAGCATCTCTAGGAAGGTTATATCTCTCCTCCCACCCTGCAAACAGATAGTAAATAGTTAAACCTCCTCTCACAGTCCCAAATCGGTGTGGGAAGTAGGGATATCCCCCCCCTTAGAAGGGTTAAACAAATAAGGTGCCATTTTTTAAAAAATATCTGTTAAGTCGCAAATATCAGCTGCAAAACTCAAAAGCCCTGGGATCCCAGGGATGCAGGGAGTAGGACGCTGAACAGAGCACAGAGGGGTGAGAACACCCTGAACGATACCATCGTGATGGACACATGGCAACATGTCACACAGTCAAGTCCACAGAACGCAGCTCACCAAGGGTGGAGCCTGCTGTGAACCGTGGACTTGGCGTGATGATGCCTGATGTGTCAGTATGAGCTCGTCGTGACCAGTGGACTGCTCTGACGGGGGGTGTCGATGGTAGGGGAGGCTGTGCTTGAGGGGGAGCAGGAAGCACATGGGAATGTTCTAGAACCCCAGTTTGAATGCCCATGCTTGGTTTCCAGAACTCTGCCCTTTCAGCTTGATTTTGCAATGAACCTAAAACTGCTTAAAAAAAAAAAGAAGAAGGTTGAGATCCTGTCTGTCCTCTTCCTGTCTGTGGCAGTGGCTTCCTCCTCGGGAAGGACGGGGTCATGCACACTCGTGTCCTCAGCCTGGGCCACCAGCACTGGTGCACCATGCTCATGCGAGTCTTTTCCGTACTCTCGCCTTCCCCTGCAACTCCGGGCCGAGGGCTCCTCCTGGGATGCTGGGGTCACGGCACCTTTGCATTCTGTGCTGCCTCCATCACCCCCAACCACTCAGGAAGAAAGAAAACCCTTTCCTCCTGGGGTTTGTCCCTGACACCTTAACCTGTAAGCAGCATTAGGGACTAAATCTCCAACTTCCTGCCTTGAAAAGATATGACAAAAAATAAACTCAGAAAACAAAAAATAACAAGCCTTCTTTTATGAAAGGATGCCCTTGGGTTCTTGGGATCTGACTGCTCAGTTGCCCAGGCCCCTACCTTAGCCTTTCTTCCTGGGCTGAGAGGCCCACTGCTCCGCCTGTTCCGCAGGGGAGGGAGTTAGGCTGAGGTTAGCTGAGTGCCTCAACTTCCCTTCACTGAGGCCAGGGAAGCACACAAGTGGCCAACTTGTAAAGGGCAGAAAGGGCTGCTGGGGGCATGGAGGGGAAGGGATGCTGCCTGGAGGAAAAGAGCAAAGCTGCTGACAGTCCAGGAGGCGACAATGTTGACAGGTGGGGGGGGGGTGCGGGGAGGCAGGGGGACATGTCCCCAGGCTTCAGCGGGCACTGGGTGCTCTGGAGTTAAATCATTTTCAAAAGAAAAACTGGGGAGAGGGGCTTCCTTGTCTGTCCAGTGATTAGGAATCCACCTGCCAGTGCAGGGGACGTGGCTTCAATCCCTGGTCTGGAAACTGGCACCACCTGTGCAACGGAGCAGCCGAGCCTGGGAGCCACAACTACTGGAGCCCATGCGCCCTGCAGAGCCCGTGCTCCACAAGAGAGGCCAGCGCAGTG